>NC_056595.1:17002615-17303448 GCF_018340385.1 Cyprinus carpio
GATCCTGATCTGGAACCCCTCCTGGAGACTCACTCCAGTGCCAGCTCCTCGAAAGCCCTTTGCTGTGCCTGCTCCTCCAGAGTGCCCTCCAGTGCCAGCACCACGTAAGCACTATCCTGATCCCCAGTTCAGCCCAGGAAGGGCTCCTGTTCCCGAGTATGACAATGTGCAGCTTATAGTTAGTTGCAGGTTCTAACCTTTTCACAGAGAGGGCTCCTGGAACAGGGATGGCTCCTGTTTCCCCATTAAGCCAAGGGCAGGGAATCCCTGTTAAGTACAACCGCCCCGAGTACAACCCGAGTACAACCCCATAAAAAAAAAAAAACTCATGGTGGGCCATACAGATCTGGGGGACTCAGGAGGCAGCTTCCCCAGATCCATGGAAGGCCACGGGCTCCAGCCGTAGATGGCGTTGCGTACTGGTTCTGCTGTGGTGGAGGTTGTAGCGTGTTTGTTCTGAAGGACCTCCAGAGTTTACCTAACATGTTTTTTTTTGGCATGCATTTTTCAACCTTTTACGCTGCTAACGCAATGCTCTACCACTGAGCCACAGGAACAGTATGTGCACATGACAATGTGCAGGTTATAGTTAGTTGCAGGTTCTAACCTGTTCAATATAGAGTAATGCAGTTTCTCTACAAATAATAAATAAATATAATTTTTTTTAAAATAATTAAACCTATTGAAAAATACATCTGAGAAAATAATCTGACGATATCAGTATAGAAGATTGAGATCTAATGAAAGCAAGCTGAAATTTCCTAATTCATTGGAAAAGCTGACTGCAGGCTATACAGTATATGAAGTAAAGACTTCAGTGTACACAGAAGAAACGACGAGAGCAGAGCTGCATGAAGTGTAAAGGCAGACCTCAGCCCGGTTTGATGGGTATAAGGATGGTCCTTCCAGGTTGACAATAATAAAGAACATCCCTCAGGTTGTGTGTTTTCCATTACTGCCAATGTAAAATTAGAATCATAATGAAATTATAAAAACATATAAGCCTAGATTATGTAGTTCTGTTTTTTAAAAAGGCGTTTGTAAATAAGTTGGGAATTTGTATGTGTTGTGAGTAAAAAAGGAATGGAATAATTTACTCTCATAAACTTATATTTTATTCACAATAGAATATAGATTACATATCAAATGTTGAAAGTGAGACATTTTGAAATGTCATCCCAAATATTGGCTCATTTTGGATTTCATGAGAGCTACACAAGTTGGGACAGTTAGCAATAAGAGGCCGGAAAAGTTAAATGTACATATAAGGAATAGCTGAAGGACCAATTTGCAACTTATTGGGTCAATTGGCAACATGATTGGGTATAAAAAGAGCCTCTCAGAGTGGCAGTGTCTCTCAGAAGTCAAGATGGGCAGAGGATCACCAATGCCCCCAATGCTGCGGCGAAAAATAATGGAGCAATATCAGAAAGGAGTTTCTCAGAGAAAAATTGCAAAGAGTTTGAAGTTATCATCATCTACAGTGCATAATATCATCCAAAGATTCAGAGAATCTGGAACAATCTCTGTGCGTAAGTGTCAAGGCCGGAAAACCATTTCTGGATGCCCGTGATCTTCGGGCCCTTAGACGGCACTGCATCACATACAGGAATGCTACTGTAATGGAAAACACAACATGGGCTCAGGAATACTTCCAGAAAACATTGTCGGTGAACACAATCCATCGTGGCATTCGCCGTTGCCGGCTAAAACTCTATAGGTCAGAAAAGAAGCCATATCTAAACATGATCCAGAAGTGCAGGCGTTTTCTCTGGGCCAAGGCTCATTTAAAATGGACTGTGGTAAAGTGGAAAACTGTTCTGTGGTCAGACGATTCAAAATTTGAAGTTCTTTTTTGGAAAACTGGGACACCATGTCATCCGGACTAAAGAGGGCAAGGACAACCCAAGTTGTTATCAGCGCTCAGTTCAGAAGCCTGCATCTCTGATGGTATGGGGTTGCATGAGTGCGTGTGGCATGGGCAGCTTACACATCTGGAAAGGCACGATCAATGCTGAAAGGTATATCCAAGTTCTAGAACAACATATGCTCCCATCCAGATGTCATCTCTTTCAGGGAAGACCTTGCATTTTCCAACATGACAATGCCAGACCACATACTTCATCAATTACAACGTCATGAGTGCATAGAAGAAGGATCCGGGTACTGAAATGGCCAGCCTGCAGTCCAGATCTTTCACCCATAGAAAACATTTGGCGCATCATAAAGAAGAAGATGCGACAAAGAAGACCTAAGACAGTTGAGCAACTAGAAGCCTGTATTAGACAAGAATGGGACAACATTCCTATTCCGTAACTTGAGCAACTTGTCTCCTCAGTCCCCAGACGTTTGCAGACTGTTATAAAAAGAAGAGGGGATGTCACACAGTGGTAAACATGGCCTTGTCCCAACTTTTTTGAGATGTGTTGATCCCATGAAATTTAAAATCAACTTATTTTTCTCCTTAAAATGATACATTTTCTCAGTTTAAACATTTGATATGTCATCTATGTTGTATTCTGAATAAAATATTGAAATTTGAAACTTCCACATCATTGCATTCTGTTTTTATTCACAATTTGTACAGTGTCCCAACTTTTTTAGAATCAGGTTTGTAACATGACTCTTTATTAAAGAGTAGAATTTCTGTAAAAGATTCAATAAATAGGCTATGATTAGGAATTTAAACTATTTTGTGAAGTGAAAAAGGCAGACATAACCAAAATCTAATTTTCTGACTTCATTTGCAAAGAAAATAAAACAGAAAAATATGTCTTCTTACATTTTAATAGTTTAAAGCTATGGTCCACTGTTTCACAACGTTTTTATAATATTATATGATAACATAGTATGTCTTTTGATTACTAGTATTAAGTGACACTACTTGGGGAAAAAAAAATCCTGTGAGCGCAAAACTCATTATGACCACGTGGGGGCGATTCGCGTTCACAAATGTGTCCTCTTTCTTTTTATAAGCATTGCCCCAAAAGTTCGCACATTGCTATTGTCTGCAACTGTAATGTACAGTAGCCTATACACACAAATTATTTATTAAATCGTAAGTACGCCTGTCTGCTCCACTCACGAAAGCAAAATTACTTTGATCCAAAAAGTTTTCGCACAACTGCTCACCGTTTTTAAATCATACTGCTTATATGTATTTCTATGATCAGTCGGAAAGTTTTGAGCTGAATGCTTTAGAGAACAAAGAAATGCAGTGCTCTTTTCTAGACGCGAAGGTACAAGTTAGATAAGTCAAAGGATATAAGAAAATGAAGATTTATTCATGCGAGTTCTGCTTTAAAGTCTACATTTTATACAAGGGATTTATTGAATATAGTGAAACAGCAAGATGAGGATAGGTCATCACAATACTCTAATACATAAATAAATAACTCAAGACTGAATAATACAATGTTGTATCATGTGCTCTCAGTGATACAAAAACATGAGCTTCAAACCATGAAGTCTAATTTTTGAGTAGGCTATCAACAAGTAAAAATGTGAAGTAACAAATATAAGAAAATAAATAAATGTATTGCTATTTTCCACGACATTACGAGATAAGTGTTTTTCTTAAAATTTCCTTTTTTTATTTTCAATTTTAAAGTTTGTATGTCCTGTGAAAATGCTAAAAACAAAACAAACAAAAACAAACCAGAGCTCTTAGTGGTTTCTTCTCGCGAATTGTTACTTGAAGATAAAAATAACGAGTTGATACCAGAGTTTGTTGTCAGGTCACTTGGCCGGAAAATTTGCCCCCTTTTAATACCCTTCTTCGAATAATGCTGAAACACTCACTGTCTCTAACTCGGTTTGTTAAAAAAAAAGTCTGTAGCATTTACCAGGAAACAACGTTAACACAAAACATATAAGTAGATTTAGTATGTTTTTTGTTTACAAAGCTCAAGAATAGGTTTGTTTTGTGTTTTTCTTTGCTTGTAAGCTTGTGGGCAGTTTATTATTGGGTGTGGGGAGATTTTGAGAGGAATAAAAGAACCCGTTTGGATTATTTGTTACCGTTTTAATCCCATTAATTAAAACGTTAACCTGATTGGGCAGCGCGCGCTTAATCCCGATAGGCGAATCTTCTTCATATTAATAGCCAGATTTGAGATAATGATGTAAAAGACTCCCCCTTCTGCTGCTGATGCTGATCGTTGCCGAGATCTAAAAAGTGTCTCAACACGATAAACGCAGTGTAGAGCACTTTAGGAGGAGCCTCACTTGACAAGTGGAGCGGCCATCAACATCAACTCCACTTCATAGAGTAGAAACTTAAGGAGAGGACAGCGGCTGAGTGAAGCTCCATCATCGCATCCGATTTTCGTGAGACTATGGACAGGAGAATAAACTTGGGTGGAGACATTTTTCACAAAACTCTCAGCGCAGTCTCGAGCAAAAAGATGGACTCGTTTCGACCGGCAGCGGGTATTGATCTTGGTTCGCGGGACAGCCAGTCGCCCATCAGCTGTTTTGAGCAGACCGGCCCAGACCCGGTGCAGGCCGGGGGGCGAGCGGGCACGCTGGGTCTGCCGACCGGATCTTTGTGTGTGAAATACGGCGAAAGCGCAAACAGGACTTCGGCTGCAGAGAGCAGCGGCGGCGAGCAGAGCCCAGACGATGACAGCGACGGCCGATGCGAGATGATGCTCATGACTGACGGGAGAACGACGGTGCCCGGTGCAAAGTCAGAGGGAGGTAAGAAAAACAAAGAGCAAAAAGTCCTGAGACTAAACATCAACGCCCGGGAGAGACGGAGAATGCACGATCTGAACGATGCGCTCGATGAGCTGCGCTCGGTCATCCCTTACGCGCACAGTCCGTCTGTACGGAAACTCTCCAAAATTGCCACATTGCTCTTAGCCAAAAATTACATCCTCATGCAGGCACAGGCGCTGGAGGAGATGAGACGGCTGGTTGCGTATCTCAACCAAGGCCAGGCTATCTCTGCTGCCTCGCTGCCCGCGACCACAGCTCTCACGCCCGGTTTGAGCGCATACGAGCAGCCGGTTGGTTACCCGTTCCCTGCAGGAGTTGCAGCGTCTTCCTGTCCAGACAAATGTGCCCTTTTCAACAGTGTCACCTCCAGCCTCTGTAAGCAATGCACTGACAAGCCTTAAACTCTGCAGCCGACTCTGGTAGAAGCACATGCGCAACTTTTGACTCTGAAAAAGAGAGACTGATGTTTGCCAGCAGTTTTACAATGAAGTCGCTATAGAAGAATGCTAAAAACTTTTCTTACAACTTCATTCCAAGAAACATTGATTGTGTGTATACGGTATAGCCTATACTTTAAGTGCTGGTGAGAGTGGGATAAAAACCAAACAAAGTCTATGTCTGATGATGATGATGATGATGATGATGAATGAACAGTTAATTAATGTGGACCCTTCAGAATGACGTGTATCACTGACCTGACAACATGCAACCATGTTTTACCTTGTTTATGATGCCAAACGTTTTAAGGTTTTTAACTTGCAATAATGCGTATTCTTGCTACTTCGAATTTATGTTATATAAATGTTTGCGTTCAAGTGACATCTGTGTTTTACAAAGCAGCTGCTGGAAGGAGCAGCGTATTGGACTTTATTCCAAAGTAGCCTACGTGTTATTTCGAAAGCTTATTTGAGATTGTTCATTTTAAAATTGTAGTATAATATATTGTTATTTTGGTGGAATCTTAAAAAGTTGTTTTGCCTTTTTCATTTTTCTAAATGGATGAAATCAAGTGGGTCTGCATGCCTGGTCTGATTTTGCATTGTCATCATTGTTGTAAATCTCGCCGATTTGGCTTTTTACAAACACACATACAGTTTGGCTATTTAGGGACGTGCCGGATTCAACTTGTTGTCAGGTCGAGGCTGGAAGCAATGTAGATATATTAGTTTCAATATGACCACAGAGGGCCATTTGTATGTGTTGATGTATTGGAAAGCTTTATTAAAATATTTTGATCCAACGTTTTACGCCTGATTGTATGTTGTGATGCCTCTGGTAGTAAAGTGATCCATGGCTTCTGCTGGCTCGAGAGACTACGATCAATAAGTCGCAGGAAAAAAAATATATTTTACGCATGACACGTAATTTGTGAAATTGTAAATCTCGGCATCTGGTACCTTAATTTTATGTTACATTTAACGAATTAGAAGCAACATATTTCCCTCTTTAAATTAGCAGTGGTTTGTAAAACACCTGTGTTTTTAATTTTATGCTCGATAACATATAAAAGCCCTTGGGAAAAAAGACTTTATGAACAACAGTGGTTAAAGGAGAATATCTGTTGGTATTATAGGATAGCCTAGAAATAAAATCACCCCGATCATGATTATTTTTTTTGTAAAAATCCGTGACGTTGTCTAATAATGTTAATTTAAAACAACAGTGTATCAAAACTGTCGACGGTAATACCTATATTCTTTTTAATTAAACACATCGTTAAGGCAATTAAACCTCCTGGATGTGATTAAGGAACATAATTACGACACTGTTCACTGCTGTAATTGGGTCTCTTTAATCACAGGAAACAGTCAGGAGCATCAGTGTCAGTGTCATTAGTTTGCATTGTTCTAGTTCGGCTGTCCATCACAACGGGACGATTAGATACGGACAGGAAGATGCCATTTCACATGATGCTGATATCAAGTGCAAAAGAAACTTCGTTTTCACTTTAAAACTTAATTTCTACAACAAAAATCACTTTAAGAACATTTAGCTTAAGATTTTTTTTCCTCAAATTAAAAAGTCGAGGTTTCATGAATGCTGATGTAAGGCAGAGATCAAATAAATGATGCAATATTCAACGCAGTTTTACAAACAAAACAGAAGTATTTTATTAATAAAACTAATTAATCATATCTATAATATTTTTTTTGAATAGAAAATTATTATTTTACTAAAATATATATTTTTTAAATGATCAAAACAGGAAAGGTGAAAAGGCTTATGAAAAATACACGTAAATATCATGAATCAATAAGTAATAATAATAATACAACAACCCTACTGCAACTACTACTACTACTACTAATAAAAATAAACAAAAATGTGAGGAGAAAACCAGGGGTTGATGCAGCGGCTCTGCATAAAAGATAAAAAAAATTGTTTGTTTTTTTACGATTTAAAATGTATGTTACCGATGTAGGCTATAAGATAAGTGTTTATTTCTAAACATTACAGAGAACTTCGCTCTTTATCGAACGTAAGTTTTAATTTGTCTTGGCAAGACGCTGACATATTTGAGAGATCTGTTTGAAAGGATATGAAATCTAATCACAATAATCTGAGAAGTTGTGGGTGTCGTGGGCAGAACTGTTTCTAACAAACACTTTTAACAATTACAAAATGCTTTCTCGCACTCCGAGTGACTCGTGTTTAGTTCAGCACCAGGGACAGCGCCAACACTATACATGACGCTCAGTATCAACGCATGACATCACAACCTTTGTAAATACGTCACCGGAAATATGAATGAAAAGAATGAAAAGAGAGCCGAGCTAAAAGATACTCCATTAGAGTAAAAGTAAATTTTTTTTAAGAGAGAGTGAAGAGAGCCGAACTAAAAGGACTAAGGAGAACTGCCAGGGCCATTTAAGAGTTTTAAACCAGATTTTTAATGAGACAAAATCAAACATAATTAAAAAAGCCAAGCCCCTTCTAATTTTACATATTAGCCTATTACAATAATCACATGAAATCAGATGCGCGGTAGAAAAAAAAATAATAATCATAATTAATAAATTGTTAGGTAGGAAAAAAAAAGCTTTATATAAAAATGGATTTTTTAATGGTAGACTATGTATATATTTTAATTTGTATGATACGATTGAAGATTAAAAATACCATATAACAATCAAAACACAAGAAATACATCAAAAGTTCACTAATCAAAATGGAAAAAGCATTACACAAACCCAAGAAAAGGGATTTAAAACATCTTAACTCTCTCCAATGTTTCAACTCTTCAAATAAGCCATTTGGATAACATGAACTGGTATTATGGTATTACTCTGTCCTCTCTAATTCTCTGCACAGCACAGATGTGGAGACACATGCAGAAGTCATTAATCAGGGCCAGCAGTAATCAGCCATCACAAAGCCTTGCCTGGATAAATACTGTCAGCAATTACTGTGTGGAGTCAACTACTTCCAGGACCCCATTTACATGATTTCCATCAATCGCTCCCGTTTTCACTTTCCCAGTGCAACTAGTACTGTCTTTTCACATACCTTAACAGGCAGTGAGATAATAATGACAGTGCATTAATTATAGATTGCATTGGGATGCATTATTTAATACAGCAATTAGTTCACAAAGGGCTTAATTCAAAAGTATTAGGATGGGATCCATCAAAAGCAGTCTGAACTCTCTTAAGAGGCATAAACGCAGTGCTATCCCAAAGATTCTAGAGCATGTACTGCTCAAACTCAAACTCCAAACCAGTGAGGCAACTAGAAGAGATAACCACCTTAACAGTGACTCAGAATCAAAGCAGTGTTTGTATTCATGAACCTAATAAAGCTTAACCTGTCTTTACAATGTCTGCATTGTAGCTTCAGGGGTCATGAATAAAAGTGAAAGATAAAAAAGCGCCTTTTCATAAACCATAAAATATCCAATTTACCATCAAGAGCTACCAGAGCACTTATTTGTAATATAGATGTGATGTATGCTGGGTATGATAAACAAGGATCTTCAAAGTATACATTAGAGGACCCTATTGGACCGTCCTCTTCATATCAGCATCAGACTCAAAGCCTAGGAATTGAATCATCTCTCTGTTCTTATACCAACAACAAGAAGAAATATGCTGTACATGCCACAGTACCCCAGTGTCGCATGCTGTAATTCACACTTGGCTGTGGGATTGCTGTGCATAATGCGGGTATGAAAAAATAAAATAAAAAAAGAGATGTAAAAAACAGGAACAGCGAGCGAACGAACGTGATTTTGTCAATGTTAAGGTGCACTGGCATAATTCATTTGTAGATGAATAAGTTTGTGAAGTCTAAACAAACAAGTGATAAGAACTTAAACACCACTTTTCAAACAGTAATATGACAAATTTTCTCAAGAAGAAAAAAAATGGAGAAATGGTGAACCTAAAATATCACTAAAGTATATATACACACACACACACACACACACACACTTTAAAAATAGATAAAATAAAAAAAGATAAAATTTGTAATTAATTGTAGAAAAATTACACACATATGTAATTTTTCAATAATTAATTTAAAATTGTATGTATTTTTTTCTGTAATATTAACTGTGATGCAGTTGGAATTTTTTTATTGAATTTAGGTCGTGATAATAAGTGTGCATCTTGCCTTTATGTATTTGGTCTTAAGATTTAATCCTTAAACCACTTGATCTTTAAGTGCTGTAATTATGCCAAATTCGTCACTGAAAGTACTGGAAATCTTTCACTGAAATCAAATCAGTCTAGATCTGTCACTTGTGATTATGAGCTATTCTTCAAAAAACAGGAATTACTGAATTACATTTGTATTGTCTATTGTCTGGATGAATGAGATTAATGGACAGTTTTTTTTTATCTTAATCCTTTTCCAAAACTGTCCTTTTCTTTAAATAATAATCTGATGTTCTTGGAGTTGTTTTGGGATTACAGCTTTGCTCAGACAGGGTTCTAATACACAGTGCTGCTAGTGAAAGATTAGTATTACACAAGAGGTCAAAGGTGATGGAGCAACAGCACCAGTAACTACGGTCTCGTTAGGCTTTGAGGGAAAATGTTTCAATTTGTAACATACACAGAGTATTCAGTTCAGCCCAATTAGAGACAGTTTAGGGGTTATGACATAGAAAATGTGGTAATTTGTTTTCAATTTACTTAATTAAAAGCAGCGAGGATATAAGCAACCACGTATCTGAAAAGTTAAAAAAAGTAAAACTACTTTGGCATTGTAGTTTCATTACATGAAACTGTCACATAATCACCATATGTGTTCTGAACAGAAAAAAATTGACAAAGTGTGATCACAGCCTGATTCTTGCCATATCAAATGACTCATTTATAAAATTATTCATTTTTACCACTGTAAATGGCATATGAATATTAATGTGTATATTCTAAGGTACACTTAGGTGGTTATGAGCATCATAGTCCAGCACCTGTTCAGGACAATCACAACGTGCACACCGAAGGGCTACAGTTATGCTCAAAGCTTACTGACCCTTTCCAACTTCTGATATTCATTAAATGTGGCTGTGGGGGGAAGAGTAAAGTGCCAGCGGGACAACACCATTACCAGGGGAGTCAGTCAGAGCAACATACCCAGCCCTGCTCCCTCGCTCCATGAGGCAGGCCAGGCATTCAGCATCAGCCATATGAGGCACTGAGTGGACATATGGAGTTAAAGCAAGACCCCTGCTGATTGTGGCCCAGGATTAATGTATATATTAATGTTCTACATTACACGACATTTTAAAATACACAGAAATAAACATGAATATATATTGAAAAGCAATTAACCAGTTAACAATAAAATATATATTTTTAGTTTAGTTTGTTTATTCTTGCAATGTTGTTATAGATAAGTAACGTTTTGTAAATATACTGCACGTTAGAATTTCAATAATATCTGTCACATTGGTTTTGATTAGGTTACAGTAACATATTAAAAACTATTTTAAAATAATAGTTTCAAAATAGCAAAATACTGTAAAAGTTTTGAACATTAATTCATTTCTGTACCCAAATTGCTTTCATTACCTTGATGAATTAAATGTTTTGATCACTTCATATCAGATCTCATCCAGAAACAGTCCTCACTTATATCAGACATTTTAAAATACACACAGAAATAAATATATTTTGAAGAGCAATTAACCCTAACAGTATATATATATATATGTGTGTGTGTGTGTGTGTGTGTGTGTGTGTGTGTGTGTGTGTGTGTATTTTAAAGTGTCTGTCATATTTCTGTTTATTTTTCAGTATATTTGAGTGTAAATGGCAAATAAAATAGACACTATAGATACTATAAAACAGATTCTGGCTTTTGGGACCGCTTAGGTTTCTACTAGAACATGAATGTTATATTTCAGTTACATGAAAATTAATTAAAACATGGACAAAACAACTCTGTTCTTCAGAATGGAGGCTAATTATTTAACATACAGTAAAGTATATTCTCAGTGCATGTGCTGAAAAACAAACCTGTTAATCAATATATCAACTGATCAGTTTGCCAGTTAATCTGCAAATTAAGACAATAATCTATTGGAAGATAACATGAATGAATGCTACAACAGGGACTAACAAGATGGTGTGCAGGAAACAATGAATGAGCAGCTGGGGATGTGTTTTAGTGTAACACTCATGGACATTACGCTCCTCATCATCTCACATCTTCATTATCAGGCATGTGACTGAAAATCTCATCAGTGTGTTAGTAAAGGAAAATCCTCTAATGAACACTACGCTGTGTATTTGCATCCATGGACAAACCACCAGGTGACCATGAATATTATAAGTGCGTTAGTAATGGCTAGAAGCCCAGTGTCCTTGGCTTCCTAGTGGCCTTCACCTTGCACTCCCGACACGCTGAATTTTATGGCTAATTTCCGGCAATTTCTCCAGGCAGTTTCAGTGGAAATTCCTGCAGGAATAATGTGGATAATTTGCATGAATCATTCTGATAGAATGCATATCAGCATGTAGACCCTCCCCCGTCTGGCAGCACAGCACTTAGTTTGTAATCAAAGCTGACTTCTCTCCACCAGCAGTCACAGAGTCTGAAGGTCTGACCACCAAAGCCTTAGACTCATTCGCTTAATAATCTGTAAAAGCCACCAATAAATACACAAAAGATAATGAAATGTGATTTAGAGAGATGCAATGATATTGCAATGAATAATTATTTATATTTTGACCTATTTGCTTCAGATTAAATCATGTTGAGTGGAAAAAAAAAAAATTAAAAAAAATTTTTTTACAACAGTAGCAACTTTGGAATATAATCTTTCTCACAATCATTTAACATATGTAGGACTACTATACAGGGTTATTAATTTTATAAAACTAAACTATAAAAACATGTTCATTAATTAAAATACAATAAATGATAACTAAAACAAAATAAAATATAAAACTATAAAAAAACACAATATTTCTCATTTTCTGTTTCAAATTAACTTGATGTACTAATAACTAATTGATGTACTACTAATAAAAACTTTTTAGATATATAAATCTTTTTTATAAAAACAGAAAACAAATTTAATACAACTTTAACTAAAATTACAATGAACTACAATGTAATTAAAATTACAAGCAGATAGTATATAAAAATAAAAAGATTATCCTATTCAGCTTTAAAAAGTATGATGCATTAAAATAAATGAAAAACACGCCTTCAATATTATAATGCATTTTAACTTACAATCATTTATGAGACGTTATAATGTATTACAATGTACATTACGAATACATGTAGCTTTATTCATTATACATAAAGGCTTTAAGTAAAGTGTTACTGAATTAATCATAATATTTCATAATTTCATTTTTTGGCATTATTTAATTTATAATTTGTTTTTATGTATTTTTTTTATTTATATAATTTAATAAATAATTAAATGTATTTATTAAATTGAATATTAAATATAAATTTATTAAAATAAATATTTCATTTAATAAATTACCAAATCTTCATATTTTACTTACATTTCATCAATACTGACATCATTTAAAAAAAAAAAAAGTTGGGAAAAAAAGAAAACACTTACTTCTACCACCCTATACTATATGGTCAACATATAGTGCATCCCTATATGTAAATATAGAAGACATTCAAGAAGACATTCAGCATCAAGATATTTTATTTGTGGGCTCTACGCACTTTCTCAGTCTTTTGTCTTTTCATACATTTGTCAGAAAAGATGGGACTGTGTTCAGTTTACCGGCAACTGTCATGAACCTGTAAGCCAAGCCTTTCTTACTATAATTAGCAGAGGTTAGATGTCTATTATGGCTAAAGATGTGAAAAAAATTATGAAACCTTATATATATATATATATATATATATATATATATATATATATATATATATATATATATATACACACACACACACACACACACACACACACACACATATGTATTGATAAAAACGATTTTTTTTATTTTTCCCAGTAATGACACAGAAACAGCCATCAGATGACAGCAAAACAATTGGCACAACACATGTGCCCGTCCAGATCCGGGTGCCGTAATGAAGGTGACAATTGGACAGTCATCTACTAGGTGGATCTTAATCATAATAATCTAGGCCAGGGAGCACAAACCTCTGTAACAAAGCTCTAAATGACATGTCTGCACAGACCACCTCCTCTCCAGGGGGTGGGGTGGTCCCTCAGTTAACACAGGTTTTCGGAAATCCAGACGATAATTAGTAAATGATGGCGGTTACATTAGCCTCAGCCAAAGTGGATTAATTCATTTTGAATGGCTTGCTTCCTAAACCTAGCCATTTTCACATCTAGTGATTACAAAAATGGTTGCTTTTTTTAGTAGTTGCATTAACAGTATGAACAAACGTGAGTGTATTTGTGAGCAAGAAGATCAGGCTAACCACGAAGGTCTTCCTCAAAGCACCAGGAGATGGAGTGAATGACCCAGTGCAGTGAAGCAGCATCTGTTTCTGTGCATGTGCTGAGCAAACAAGGTAATTTAGGGCATGTCAAGGGATCAGCCCATAAACAGAGTCCCCCGCCTCCCTCCGACCACACGCTTTATTCAGTCAAACACCCTAAAACCAACAGCTCTAATGTCACTCCGCTCCAACACTTAATTTGAACGTCATTTTAAGACTATCAACAACCACGTGTGCACAGTTATTCTGCTTGGAAAGGAATGATGGATGACGGCTGGTGTTCTAGATGCCTGTGTGCTGCCTGATTCACAACATCATGTTACGATAACGCTAAGCTGGAAGGCATCAAGCAGTTTATTTAGTGTATTATTGATTACCATGAGAGGTCCTAGTGGTGGTTTTGCTATACTGGGCTATTTAAAAAGAGAAAGACACATTAATCAAGGTTCTCAGTCAGAACTGAATATCTGCCAGAGATCTTGCAGTCTAGGGAATTTGCACTGCCCAACACTGATCCTTTCTAACTGTTTTGCCATTCACATGATTGCTGAACGTTAGAAGCATTCAGTTAGGTTATAATGTATAAAGGCTCAACTGCTATGGTTTATTTGTAAAATTAAGCATTAGAGCTAATATCAAAACAGATCTCTTTGTTACAATGTGTTCTTGTGCTCTCAGCAGACTAAATTTGCTGTAATGAGACTGGGAGCGTGGTTTGGCAACTTAACATTAACACACAGTCAAACTGACATCTTATCAGAAGACCCGTCAGTCCCCGTTATATATGGGACAGCGCTGCATGGACCACAGTAGGATCTTTAGTTTTAGGATTCATCACTAAATGGGATGTAAATTTGAAATACTGGTACATAGTAGAAACTAAAAATGTTCACAATATAAACGTACAGTTTAAGACACAGTTATAACATGCAGTTATGGATGCATTTATGGGATTTTTATTCTGAGATTGATGCATTTTGACTGCTTGCCTTCAGGGCAGAGCCAGCGTCACAGTTATCATGTAGCAAAATACATGAGCTTGTCTGATACTCCTGTAAGTTTAATCAGAAATCAGAACAGCCCCATGTACCTTCTTTCACCTTGCTGTTTTCTTAGTAGATGATTTTTAAAAGATTTTAAGTTACATTTTCTTAGGTATGTGTACTCCATGGTGTTCATATATCATATAATATATAAATATATATTTAAATATTGAAAGTTATAAATGTAAAAATGTAAATTCAAAGTAAATTCAATTCATATAATTGTAATAAATAAATAAATAAAAGTTATTTAATTGATGTTTAGCTGCATGGTTTGTTTTCTGATATTTAATTTTCTGAAATATTTATAATTAAAATGTTATATCACAAAGTAAATAAACTACATACCAATTACAAATAAAAACTTTACTAAAAATTCTAATTCTATTACTGATTACAAATTCAAATTTAAATTCAGGAATTAAATTAGAATTTAAAAGGCATGAATGGTGCATAGCCCTGGTAGTGACGTGACATACAGCCAAGTATGGTGACCCATACTCAGAAGTCATGGTCTTGATTTGAATTTTACAAATTGAAAGTGCGCTGAAGTGGCAGTGAACACACACAGTGAGTGAACACACACCCAGAGCAGTGGGCAGCCATTTATGCTGCGGTGCCCGGTGAGCAGTTGGGGGTTCGGTACCTTGCTCAAGGGCACCTTAGTCGTTGTATTGCTGGCCCGAGACTCGAACCCACAACCTTAGGGTTAGGAGTCAAACTCTCTAACCATTAGGCCTTGACTTCCCCTAGTTATAATAGAAACACATTATATATGAGTCAAAAAGAAGTTAGCAAATACTGTTCTTTAGTACTTTTTTAAAGACAGGATTCAAAAAAAGGTCAAATAGATCATGTAATCTAAGGCGGCCATTCGGCATTGATAACATAAGAAGGAAAAGAGGAAATGGAAAATTAACACCTGTTATTAGACTGATTGGATGTGAGGTGTAGCTAATTAAAATACGTGAGGGTTTCCGCACAGCCAAGGATCAGTCAATGCTAATGAGGACCAATAGGTTTGTGTGCTGTAATTTGCAGCTTAATGAGTCTGGTTTAATTAATAGTTTGGTTTGGCGGTGGGTTGGGTAAAGAGAGGGAGGTAATTATTGATATCTCTGTAATCTTTTTCATTATGCCAATTAAGAGACATGTTTTACAACCTCAGCAAAAATCCAGACCTACCACAAAGTGAGGCAAAATTCAATTATCCTAAATGCTTTTTTTTTTGCACAATAAAAACATTTTATTATTAGTCAATTAGCAGGAATAGTTAATGCTTCAAGGTCACCCACCCTTGTCCTGTCTTATGAGCCGTCAGTCTCCTGTGGAGTAACCAGAGCTGTATATTTTAATGGATGAGCTCTCTGTCTGCTCGCCTCATGTTAATGTTGATCACTGAAGAGGTTTAGCTCACTGTTGAATCATTGCTCCGAGGTATAGTGCCATAAATCAAGGCTTATCTGAGCACTTAAGCTTGTCAATAGAGTGACATGGGAATTTCATGTATGGGATTTCTTTGTGAACAAAAGCCTGAGACTTGCATTGTATTTTGATTTTATTCGGAGTTCAACCTGGCACTATACAAGTATATGGGGCCCAATTTAAATTCTAATGAACTAAGGAAAATAAACAACATACAATTTGAATATATGATGACTACAAAATACATGTACTCAAAGCTGTATGCTTGTCTTTAATATTAAACAGATAGTTCACCCTAAAATGAAAAACTGTATTTTTTCATACTATGGAAGTCAATGGCTACCGTCAACTGTTTGGTTACCAGCGTTCTTCAAAATATCATTTTTTGTGTTCTACAGAAGAAAGAAACTTGAGGATGTGTAAATGATTCCTTTTTGGGTGAACTATCCCTTTTATCAATATTAAATATTAAGCCTATCATATTGCATCTCAAGTAAAAAGCTCTATATAAAAAAGACAGTAAGACAGAGGAATACAAAAGAGACATAACTAACATGTAAAGTAAAATGAGAGGTGTCATCATTTATTCACAGGGTGATAGTTATTAGCAAATTAGTCCTCCTGTCAGATATAACTCATTCATTTATACGCAGGGTGTTTATTGTTATAATTAAGATGTAATTTATCATCAGTAATGAGCCAGATTAAATATAAAGCATCCTGAATGCTCAACATAAGTGATCTCTAATGCTGGTTTCAAATGGTGATTTAACCACCTATTATCTGAATTTATAAATAAAAGCTGCATATCTCAATCAATGCATTAACCTAAAAACTGCTCAGCTATTAAGGAGTGTAGTCTGATGTGATTAGGGTAAATAAAATATAACAATTCATTAAGAACCTAATGACTGTGGCTGAAGTCATGCATATTTTAGATTAAATAAATAACTCTGCCAATATGATATTTACATATGCAACTCATATATAAAAGAAAGGCTTAATATCTGTTCCGGGACAGTAACATACAAATACTTTGTACTTTCCTACATGATCTTGTTCTTGTAATTGTTTAAGTATTCACAATATAAGAATGTAAGTACTTTGCATATTATAAACTTACATATAAATAAGTAAAAAAGTAACTGAATATATGTCTAGATTAAGTTATATTATAGAGAATATACTATAAATGAGTATAAAAATACTAAATCAATAAATAAATTCTTATTTACTTCAATACTCATTTACAAATGTACATACATTTACTTTCATTATATAATTACAGCATATATGTATAGTATATAAAAATGAAAATGATGTCTAAATAAAACTAACTATACATTATAGAAAATGACTATAAAGTGTACTAAATCAATGTACCAAATACAATCTCATTTATTTGTGTACTAATTCAAAATAAAATAAATAAAATAAACTCCCCTTTTAACGATACATTGCTGTCTGTATCCATGCTGTCTGAAATTAGTCTATCTGAGCTAAAAAGGCAACCATACTACATTAGAAAAAACCTCTGCAACATTTTCAAATATAAACTACACAAATATTTTCTTAGAAACAACATGCAAAATAATTTGCATGCTTTTATAAAATGTTTATGTTTAGGATTGTGAATTGGTTTATGATTGCATCTTGCTTTTAAATTTATTGAACATTATTGTTTATATGCGACTAGTAGAATGTACTGTGTTTTCCTGAAAAATAACTGTAGTAGTAGTTGTTCATTGTCGAGAGGTTGGCTGATAAAATAGAACAGCTCATGACCTCTACAAGCACATCCAGTAGATTTGCATTTTCTTCCTGATCTTAACTTGAGGAAGGGCAGCGCATGGCATATTTCACCAAGCCTGTCATCCACCCGCACGCCCCTTTCAAATTGCTCAATAATTTAATTCTATCTTTCCATGGTCAAGCTGTGATACTGACAAAATTAGCATAGCTAAGGTTTGGATTCACTCCCAGGTTAGCGGTTGTTGTTGTTCTTGATTTTTTCTTTCCATTTTCCATCACTTGTTCTTCTTAATTGTATCTTTTATAGATTAGGTGTGTTTGTGTTGTTTATGTAACGTGGAGCTTGTTACTGAGATTTTCCAGGCCTACTGACAGTGATGTGCACTGGGAGTGTGTGGGGATGACGGTTGGGTGGGACCGTGGTCACTGCACCACCACACAAAACCAATTAGATAGCTATTTTCTCAGACAGGTCAGGGCTTCGCATCCTGGTGGACGGGTGCTAGGTTTAATGTCTTGATTAAGCTGACATATATGTCCCCTACACCATCTTAGAATGACAATCATTGAGGTTTCAGCAATCAGCCGAATCTTCGAGCTCATGTTGAGTTACCCGTACCGTCCAACTGCATTTTCCAAGTGAACTGGTTTGAAAAGGGTTAATTGGTAGATAAGGGCAGTAGGAGATGACAGGGCATTTGTCAAAGATGCAGAAAGGAGACTTGCCTCTGCGTATGCATGTTTCTAAGAGGTCAAGCGTTGAAGTGCACCTGGGAAACTCCTGCTTTCAAGCTGGGTGTTCGTTATTATGACATGCCATGCATTTTGGAAAAACAATACAGACATAGTCTAAACGAAACTAAATAATGAACAACCTACCAAAAACTATTTTCTACTCATGGTATTTAACAAAAAGGCAAACCTTACAAGGTGAGTGATTAACTTCACGTTTGCTGTTTTTAATCTCTTTCATACACAGTGAAATAATGTTATTGAAATACTGCATTAAAAAGTAAAATAATTCATCAAGTATTCAATGCACAATTATTCATTACCACCCACAACAGATTTGTTTCCCGCCATTTTTCACATCGACGTACCCCATCCAACTTTGCAACTCTGTAACCATCTAGGGGTACATTTACATGACAAGGATATACTAAAAATGGAAAAGTTTTTCCTTCGTGTATGTGTGTGTGTTTTAGTTTTATGTAGACACAACAACGTCATCAAAACATTCCCTGTTCACACAGATCAGCAAAAATGACAAAAAAATAAAATAAATGCAGGCCATTAGTTGGCAATGTCACTTTGTAAAGAAACACTATGCTCCTGTGCACATACCTATAAACTGAACACGTAATATGCATGCACATAACTTAACTGTTTTCACAAATTTGTGTTTTTTACTGTATACAGAGACTATAACAGTATCATTCTTTTTAACTTGCATTTTCAGGGCGGCAAAACACTGTTGTCATGTAAATGAAATGCCAAAATGCATAAAACTGCCCTGCAGGCTGCATCTGAAATTGCATACTTACATACTATATAGCAAATGAAAAACAGTATGTGTACAGAGTAGTATGTCCAAATTCATAGTAGTCATAAAACAGCTGGTGAAAAATTCCCTGATGTATTACTACAGCCGCGTTTCCACCGCTGGAACTTTACCCAGGAACTAGGGACTTTGGGCTGGAACTCAGTGTGTTTCCACCGTAGGAACCAGGATCTAAATAAAGTTCTGGGTAAAAAATTGCCCCTCAGAAAGTCCCTGCTCGTGAGGTAGTACTTTTTCAAAGGTCCGGAACTTTCGGGGGCGGGACTTGGGCGCTAAACATGCTGATTGGTTGAGTTCACGCAGCATTGTGATTTCAACCACCATTTATTTGGATAATTTTCAAAATATTACTGTTATTGTGTCATGAAATGTAGTTTTAAAAGTATTTTAGGCGACAATGTAGTTGTTTAAAACTCAAATCTGTGGTTTATTTATAAAGACAGCACCTATTTAAAAATTTGTTTCGCCGATTTTGGAGATGATCAGCTCCGCGCAATCAGCGGGAGCTCAGTGCTCATGTATCCACCTAGAGCAGTCTCAACTCGGCTAGCCCTTCTGACATTTGCCGCTGGCTCTGATGTCTCTTTAGTGGTTAAACATAAAATATCATTCATTTTGGGTAAATCTAACAGGTAATCTTTGTCTTTATTCAATTTATCTATATGTTAAAATTAAAATAAAAAGAGGCAATTGATATTTTGTTTCATTGTAATGGCTGTATATATACACATTTCCCTTAACTAAGTACATTTCTGCGGCTATTATTAGGCTATGTTTAAATGAAAAAAGAAAGGAGGCAGTGGTATTAGATATCCTATTTCATTTTATTGTAAATATACAGTGAGGAAAATTGCAGTAGCCAAGGCGAGCTGACCGATGTTATCAAATACGCTGCTGTTTGCAGAATTACCAGATTTGAGTCGTCCCGTTCGTGGGAGACGGAACTCCCGAGTCGAACTTGCAAAGTCCGAACCACCGATGATGCAAGTCTGAAATTTGCTTACTTTGTATTGAGAAACGCGCAGACCTACGTCACAAGACTATTTGCCTAATCTTCACGGTACTTTAGACCATGGTGGAAACGCAGAAAGCAACAGGTCTGGGGGGAAATAGTTCCTGGTACAATTGTTCCGGGCAATTTCGGTGGAAACGCGGCACTTCTGGCGAGATTCTGAATTGCAAATACGATGGACACTTTACTATCACATGAACAGAGAAGTCGGAAATGACAGAAAAGCGATGCAGCTGACACTGGTAGAGGTCCCATGAAAATAGCTATGTTTCCATCACCCTGTTTTTAGATGCATTTTGAAGTATTGCATCAGAAATGAGTGATGGAAATGCCAAATTTCCCAAACAGCAACAACATTGATTGTATTTCGTCTGCTTGCTCTGAGGAGCAAGTCATTTATTATATATGAAAATTATTATATTCGGTGGCTTCTCCAACTTTTCTTATTGATATTTAGTGCTAGTTTATCAGGAAATTACAATTTTGTTCCCTTTGACTCACTGGATGGAAAAGAATGCTTATTCGTAAATGTTTTATGCGATATTCCAATTTTGCACGTAAGTTAAATTCACAACTTTGGATGGAAACCCAGCTAATGACAGCATGAGAGATGTAATATTGAAATTTCTTTCTTTCTACACACATCTACACACATAATGTTACCTGGTTTCCAGATACGTTTAAACCAGTAAGTGTGAACCAAATGTAAAAGAAACAAAAATCTGCTCTAACATCAGACATTATATACTAACCAAAAGTGGCTCCAGTTAGAGATTTATAACGCCAGGAAGGAAACAAGGCCCGTCCTAATCCAGTGTTTGCGTAACATCCGTTTGGTCGATTATTGAAGTCAGTTTGTATGTATCCTTCTCAGATGAAGAGATCTCATAATCCTGTGTGTGCGAGTTGACGTAGAGAATACAAATGGTATCTGATAGAATGGTTAAAAGTGTCCATGTTTAGTTTTTTCCCCTTACAATTCAATTTGTACCAAGGAATAAGCATTGTAGTCATTAAATATTCACTGGTTTATCTCTAACGCTCACTTGAGTTTAAGCTTTTTAGTTTCTTTAATTTGTACCTTCAAACAAAACTGTTGCCTATTAAGTCATTCACTGTCTAGGCAGCAAGACAGCTCCCTACAGTTTAGGACAAAGCCGATAAACATGCTAACAATTAGCAAACAAATCACAGGTAAGCACAATCAAGGCCTGGATTAGAAATATATATATATATATATTTTTTTGGCAGAGTAACTTTTTAGACAAGCCAAACAGACACATTAAAACACATAAGAGACTTACATTTTCCTTTGTGTATTTACAACCTCTGAATGTGTTTGTGAAAGAAACGGCTGAAGAGGATGGAGACCCATTCAAGGTGTGATGTGCATAAATACCATAACAGGAACAGTGCAAACTACATGTGATATGGTATAAATTGTGCGTCTCAAGCCGCTGGAGAAAACAGAAACACAGAGACAGTAAAGAGCGCAGCAGATTTAAGGTCTATTAAATGAAATAAGTTGCAGGCAGATGGGACTGAAACAAATCCGTGCAAACAGGGCAGAGCTGGTTTCCCAGCTGTGAAGGTGACTGAGGAAGCCGTGTGCAGAACAAGCCCTCTTGATTAATCACATGATATTTACAGGCTCAGACATAATCAGAGATCAGAGGATCACAAGTCTATATCTCATGCTGCCCAGGAATTTACACACCGCAGTTAACCTCATAAAACATACAAAAACACACACAGATTTGTGCACGGTTGCTTTCTCACACAGACACACACTTGTTAAAAATGTCCTTTTTCAATTTTATAAAATATTATACAAAATAATATTTATTTATTTTGTTATATGAAGGTCATATTAAAATCTTTGACAATTTCTTAAGCAATGTATATCAATGTTTCAAAAATGTTGTCTGTCCCACAGAAAAAAAAAACTATATAACTATATAAATAAATAAATAAATAATATCAATGTTATTTCACATTGATAGTTACGTTGTAATTTTATGATAACTTATTTCAGTATCATTGATATACTATTATAGTTTTGTTAATATTTTGAAGCAGATTTTATTTTTTAATTTCACTTTAATTATAGTTAAAGTTTTTGTAATTTTTATGTTTTTGTCATTTTTTTTTTTTTATGTTGTTATTTTATTATTTAATTTTATTTCAAGTAGCATTTTTTTAAATGGTAATATGGTGGTTTAAAAACCACTTTAAAACTCAATTTAAAAATCATCTTATTCACGTAAAAATTTAAATCACTTATGATCAGAATATTTTATATATATTATGGGTTATTTCCAACCATATTCTGTCAAACTGCATACATAAAATTAGCGAGACAAAAATGTTGGCAAACTATTTTTATCAGCATCTTTTTAATTAAATTATTGCTTTTAGAGGTAAAAAATGTTTTTTTTTGTGGTGCAAATGACATTGTGTTGGATATTTTCATGACTTTCTGAAAGAAATGCAAATAAATACATTAATAAAAAATAATTGGCTACTAGGGAGAATTTGAAGACTATCTTTTAAGAGACTGTCCACTATAGTTGAAGAAATGCATACAAATTTCAAATGGTTAAAACATTTAAATTTCAAAAAACATTTAATTTCAAGTTATTTTCAAGAGAGTCATTTTCTCTCCCATTATACCCATTATGCTCAGGTAACACTTAAACAAACCCTTGACAGAAGTGATTTGTGCTCAGTGACGTTTCAGCTGAAAGCATGTTGACTGATTGCTAGAGTTATGTGGCATTAGATGTGGTGCCTGACCACAGAAGGAGTCAAACAGTCACACGCCTGTGGAAAATGTCACTCCCCAGGGGTCTGTCCACACAGAGACGCAAGTTAGACTCCTCTCCCAGACACTGCCCACATGCAATAACACGCCAAAACACAGACAGCCTCAGACAGACACACATATTCAGAGCTCTGCTCTTTGGTTACAAATGCAGATGGACAGAAATATCATATTCCATTGAATTTCATCCAAAATGTGAATTTTCGGTGTCTCACAAAATGTCACACACTTTGAAACACTTCACGATTCAAAATTTCAATCACAGCAATGTCGAGATTTTCCCAAAAAGCCTATCAAGAGGAGATGATCACCTTGCCTCTCTGTGATTTCTATCTTAACGATGGAGATGCTTTGGCAAATTGTTAGTCTATTAGCTGTGAACATTTCTGTTATTTGCTCTGTGTGCAAGATTCTTCCCCACAGTGACGAGTTCCATTAGAGGCAAAGAGGCAGAGTAATTTATGTGTCATCTCTCTTTAGGCTGAGCTCGCTGATGATTGTGGAGACTCTAGCCATCCCAGTAAAATTTAATCACATTTGCTTTTGTCAGTGGCACCCTGCAACCCACTGCCAAGAATTCCCAACACCATTGTTTTCTTTGGTAACTTCCCTTTTTTTGCAAAGCAAATGTGATTTCAGGGTGTGTGTCAATTCTTACATCACCTGTCTGGCTCGGACCCTGACTTTGTTGACACTGCTTTACTGATATGGCGGCAGAGTTGACTCGTCGATTTGGCAAAAGGCCAGCAACTCTAAATGTGGTCACTCATTACATTGATTCTTAACCTTTCTGGGCGGCTTGGTAAAAGGCCACCAACTCTAAATGTGGTAGAAAATTGTGTTGTTAAAGGCACATTTAACCACAATTAATTTTGTGATTCCAAAACTGTTAAAATAAAAATAAAAATTAAATAAACAAAATAAAAAATGTAGTTTATGTCTTGGTTGTATGATGTTTAGCAATTGAATTAATTTAATTGCATATTTATTAGCTATTATTTTATCAGCTCAAATAATATTAATATATTAATTTAAATAATTATTGTCATCCAGTGGCCTCTTTGGAAATTTGCTAAGGGACTCTGATTGTGAACCATTGACACAGACATATAGTTCACTAAATGGATGAAAACCAGTGAGAGATCTCTATTTTGGCATGCGAAATGATCATGCAATCATCAGCTTTGCTAAAAGGTTCTGCTACGAGGAAAGCAATAAAAATTTAATCACTCTAAAAAATTAAAAAGCTTCATACTGCCAAAAATATTTTCAGCTTTGTTAATGTTGTCTTCATGTCAACAAAACAGGAAAATATGTAAATCTGCTAAATGATATTGACTAATTTGCATTGTTATGAAAAAAATTTTAAGATTTGTTAATGTTTTTTTTATGTGGCTTAACCTTTCCTTATTTTTATCTTATGACTCACTTTTGTTCTTTGTGTTTCTTTAATTCAAGCACTTGAAGTGATAGTTCACCCAAAAATGGAAATTCTGTTAACATTAACTCACTTTTTTTTGTTCAAGTCAACATGTCAACAAATGTCAAACACGAAAGTCAATGTGATCAAATGTTCTTTTGATCATCTTTTTCATTTTTTCATTAAATGGAAGTTATTAGTTATTTATATTTTTTTATTGTGTTTAAGAGAGGTGTTTTTGATTTGTTCGGAGTGAAATGAAGGTGAGTATGTGTTGATTACTTTGGTGACCTAACCCCATTTTTGGGAAAAAAGAATTTTAGGATTATATGAAGTTATTGTTTGTGTATAAGAATTTATGGCTAAATTTGAATAGAAATGTAGGCTTTTATCTGTTTTTGTAATGTTTTTATAAAATAATCTGTAATCACCCAGCAGATTGACTGTAAAATATTCACAGATCCCTCAACACGGCCTCTTCAAACATGTCGCAACATAGAAAAATGATTGGTTAACAAATTTTTTTGTTGTAAAAATGTTTTGTGTGGATTTTGTGTAGTTCTTTTTTGTTTTTTTTAAATTTTTTATCTGTGTTTTGTGATGTGAATGATTGCTTTAAAACTTTTTGACTACAGGGGCTGTCCAGGGATCCCAGCCATTTGAATAATGAATTTGCAATATGTTGAGAACAGCTGTCTACTCGCCAGAAATGAAATGTTCTTCAAGACTGACACGTCAAGAGACAGCCTTAGACATAACTACAGTTATTTAATATAATCCAATGCGTTTATGTTCACTGGGATTTCCTTGCATTTGACACACGCTACAATAAATCTATGCTCCTGTTGCATCCAAAAAGCCTGTAGAACAGAAATAATCCATGTCTTTTTAGGCCTGTGTTTTCTGTGCCTTAAGGCCTCATATTTAATTCAGGACTTATGTATTTCTTTATGATTGCAACATCTGCTTGATCCCTGAGCCAGCTCCCTCTCTCACTCAGCCTGTGTTCAATAATTTCTGCCATGACCCTTCTGAGGTTGTGATGCTCCCAGTTTACCACAAAAGCAAACTTTGCTTTGTGACAAACAAACAGTCATGTGACTCGTGTTTTGGCGATGCACAAAGGATAAGAACAGATACCCAAACAAAAAAGGCTTTGAGAAGAACTGTACTACATTACATATGAAGCTTTATTTTGAAATCTAATTTACCATATATGTTAAATGCAAGTACAGCACATGGGAAACTCTTTTTACCAATGTGAATATTTCTCAAACTGGGATTATTTGAAGTCAAATTACGTAAATAAACATACCTTAAAGCATTCAATATCGGGGAAAGTTGTAACATTTGGAAATCTACAGTTTGTCAATCAATTTAAAAGAAGAAAAGAATAAAGAAACGAATACCTTTTTTGAAATATGGAACACTATCTAAATATTAAATATTGTATGGTGTGTAAAGTTGTTTTAATTTGAAATATTATGTTTGACACTCAGTTGAAAAGAAGAATACCTTTTTCCCCCTTATGAAACACAAAGAAATTCATTAAAATGTATAATATAAATTTTATACAATTATTTTTTCATCAGAAATTGTAATTTATAAAATTTATTCTGTAAAATTACAAATACAACACAGGCCAGCTTGATCTAACTTGACATGGAAACTTATTTATTGTTTAGAAGCTGAATTTAATGAAAATATCCAACACTATGATTTATGTTTGAAAGCAACATAGCAAACCACCACTAGAGAAAACAAGCATTTATACAATAGTTATTGATAATGCCTTCCCCATGTGACAATTAGCCCATACTTAAATACAAAATAAATATCTTCAAACATCGTTAAAAAAAAGAGCCTTAATGAACATGTATAAAAAATTGTGCTAATATGGAGGCAAATTGTGAGCAGACGAATTTACTTCAGGCAGATGTGTTGACACCATGGAGGTGACTGAAGCGGTTCCTGGACGCAGTCTGAGGTATCGGGCCAGTGTCTATAAACAGATGCTGCCCAGTGACAGTCCTTAAAGGACGAGGTAGAGGGGCCAGATGTTGGGCTGACCCCAGGACCATGGGACCTGCTGACAGGCCAGTGAAGCGGATGAGACTTGGCAGCCAGCAGTGATCCAGTGGCACCCAAAGCAGAAGGTGGAGAATTTCCACATTTCCCCTCCTCTTTCCCCTTCAAACATGGCAATAGCATGACTGCTGGTCAGTGGCACTGATGCTTGTCAAAGATGTGGAATTCAGCACAAAACCCTGCCAGAATTCATCACGTCAAAACGTAGTTAGCCGAATGAACAAGAACAACTCCAGGCTCTGCCACTTTGCATTGTGCTCAAATCCAACAGCTGTTTCTTGAGCGTTTGCAGATGCAAAATAATGATAATAATGGCTACTTACAGTTCACTCCATGAAGTAAACAAAGCTAGGACCACGCCTAGAACATACAAGCTAGTTCTTGTATGTTTGCTAGTTAAAGTTAATTCGGTGAAAAAAATAAAGGTGTGACGACACTTATAAAATATAAGTATATTTTTCTGTACTGACTGTGAGTTCCTAAACAGTAAAAGCATACTAATATTGCAAGATAAAAAACAGCAAACTAAATTAAATTATGTATACAAATATATAATTAAATAATAAATAGCATACTGTATATACACACTAGTGCTGTCAAATTGATTAATCCCAATTAATTTCCATCCAAAATAAAAGTTTGTGTTTAATATAGTATATGTGTACTGTATATATTTATAAATACACACACATATGTATATATTTATGGAATATTTACATGTATATAATATTCATATTTATATTAAAATGAATGTAAATGTATCTTACATATATTTCTTAAATATATACATATATGTGTACATACATATTATGTTTGGGATGCGATTAACCATGATTAATCGATTTGACAGCACTAATATACATTTATATATATATATATACACACACACACACACACACACACACACACACACACACACACACACACACACACACACACACACACACACACTACAGTTTTTTAATGTTTTGCATTCAATTGATCAAAAAATAATTAATACTATTACTACAATAAAATATAATTTTAATATTAGCTATTCAATTGATCAAAAAATAATTAATACTATTACTACAATAAAATATAATTTTAATATTAGCTTACTGTAATTAATACTATTACTACAATAAAATATAATTTTAATATTAGCTAAGTGTAAACAAGGATTCTTTGATGAATAAAAAAAGTTCAAAAGAACAGCTCTTAAAATAAACTCTTTTCTAGATGTCTTTACTGACTTTTGATCAGCTTAATGCATCCTTGCTTAATAAAACTATTAATTTATTTTAAAGATAGATAGATAGCTAGATAGATAGCTAGATAGTTAGTTTGTTTTATAGATAGATATATATATATATATATATATATATATAGATAGATAGATAGATAGATAGATAGATAGATAGATGATAGACTAAATAATATGTAAATAATAAGTAAATTTATAGGGTTGAAAAGGTTTTAAGTTTTTAGTTTTTTTGAAAGTTATTGCCCAGTTGAAGGTTTTTGTACTTTTTTTCTGACAGTGTACTTAATAAAACTGGATTATGAAGGCCGAAGGCATTTATTAAAATGCTTAAAAATCTAGTGCACATTGGAAAAAAATGTAAAGAGAGCAATGAAAGTGTATGAAAAACCATATATGCGAAAACAATCTGTCTATAAATACGCCTTCTTGAAAAAGAGAAGGCAAGAGATTAGATCAGTGAGATGTTTCTCCCAAGTATACACAAGCATGTCTTCTCCTATCGCTTCATCTCATTAAGTGTTCCAAATCAGCATTTGTCCCCTTTTTAATTTGGCATGTAAAATCTCTGGCATTTTGACTGTGTGCATCTTGGCTCTTAGCACTCCAGTCAAAACTGTCTTTGTGAGGGAACTGAAGCCTGTGGCGGTTTCCGTGGTGATGGATGAATTTGGAGACATGTGTGCATGTGTGTGTGTGTGTGTGTGTGTGTGTGTGTGTGTGTGTGTGTGTGTGGGTGTGTGTGTGTGTGTGTGTGTGTGTGTGTGTGTGTGTGTGTGTATGTGTGTGTTTGTGGCGAGGCTGGCCTGGAGTGGTGCGTGGTGACAAGATTCCCTCTCTAGCTGTGAAGTGCGGCATGGGCTCAGTTCTGCGCCCTGGACCGGCATCAGCAGTGGCTGCAGAGGCCCTGCAGGTCATATGCCAACAGATCTGAAGCCCATCACACACTCTCCACCTCTATCAATACCATGAGCACACACTCCCTCTGACACCCCACTCAACAATCTCAGCTAACATGCCTCAAAGAAGAGGCAAACCAAAATAAACACCATGCAGAATGGATTTGTCAAAGCATTCTCTAAAAGTGCACACAGTAAGCAGCATTTACTTGATCCAAACTACAGTAAGTTATTTTACAGTTATGCACAGTAATTGTTTTTTATTAGAATATATTTGAAATGCAGTTTATTCCTTGGATGGCAAAGCTGAATTTTCAGCAGCCATTACTGTGTCTTCAGTGTCACATGATCCTTCAGAAATCATTTTAATATGCTGATTTGATGCTTAAGTAACATTTTTTATTATTATGAATGTTGAAAAAAGCTGTGCTGTTTCATATTTTTGTGGAAACCTTGATACACTACCATTCAAAAAAATTTTTAAAGAGAAATTAATACTTTTATTCAGCAAGGATGCATTAAATTAATTAAACATGACACTCAAGACAAATGTTTTTAAGTCAAATACATTTATTAAACAAAGAATCCTGAGGAAAGGTCTCACCATTTCCAGACAAATAAATTAATTAAAATTTTTTTTAGTGAAATATGTTTTTTAGTCAAATCTTGAGAGCCAATTCAGCATATTAGAATGATTTCCGAAGGATCATGTGACACTGAAGACTGGATTAATGTTGCTGAAAATTCCGCTTTGCATCACAGGAGTAAATTACATTTTAAAATATAATAAAATACAAAGCCGTTATTTTAGATTGCAATGATATTTCATAACATCACTGTTTTTACTGCATTTTTGATCAAATAAATGCAGAATTTGAAGAGCATAAGAGACTTCTTTCGAAAACATTGCAAAAATCTTAATTATTCCAAACTATTGCATATTCACACTTGGTGGTTTGGAAGCAGAACATTTTTATGTTTTTACACAATATTTTGTCTCATTGAATGTATATGATTGCAAACATTAATTTAAAGAGTTATTTATTTGTAAAACTTTTTAAAGAGGAAAATGACTGAATTCACCTCAAAAACAGTTGCAAATCTCATCAGGCATTTCTGTAGGTCAGGTGCCTAAGGCAGAGTGTATTAGAGCTGTGGCGCGAGCAGCTCACAACAGGCCGCTTGTAGGTGTCTCATCTACACAGAACTGTGAAAATGTGCTTCGAGGCCACTGAAAAAAAAAAATGAAAGGATATATTCAGAAAATACTTCAAAACAACCTTAAAAGCAATAGAGGTCAAGTAGATTAAAAACATTACACTGGATAAAAGAAGTCAAGTGAAATGATAAGTTTATAAAATACATTATACTTGCTTTAAAAGCTACTTTCACTAAGCCACTGTCAAAGAAAATTTGCACCATGTTATTGAAGCTTTTAAGTGTCAAAAATCTTAATATATTATTTTATATATATTGTCTTTGGATATTTTGTTTGTGTTTATTTTATTTTTGATTTAAATTTTTTCAAGCAGATTTTTTATTGATGCAAATGTGAATTTATATATCTATGTTTACACACTGTGTCTTTTCACCTAAAGAAATGTTATCAGTTGGCTTGGCGCTGAGGCTGATGTCCAGCACTTGTCATAACCTGTGAGTGTCAAGCGTGTCACAGGGAGTAACGAAATGACAGCTCACAACGTCTGCAGTGTTGAAGGATGAGGAAAAAGGACAAAAAAAAAAACTGATGGTAGAATAATAGTTGCTAAAGTGTTTTATAGTGGTTACTGTTGTCATCACATCAGAGGGAGGAAAAAGAACTGTTCATTTCTTCAATCTAATCTGTCCACACACAGAAAGGCTTTGGCGATAAACTTTCAGACTTGAAACCAGGGTTATTATTGTTATCTAAATCTAAAACTTAAAACATAAAAAAAATACTTGAAATACAATAAAAACAATAAAACTATTTATCTAAATCTAAAACTTAAAACTATAAAAATGACAAAATCTTATTTTATTTACTAAAACTGCCAAGGCTAAATTTCTCTTGAATATTGAAGTACTAAATAAAAACTTAATAAAACTATTACAAAAACTATAATAGTATAATAGTATATCAATGATGCCAAAATTATACAGTGCTTGAAACATCAGTAAACATTATGTAAAGTCTTGTGTATTATTGTATATGAAAAACTCAATCTAAATTTTAATCAGATTTTTCTGTCAGACTTATTATAATAAATATTAAACCAAACCAATACAAAATGTCTGACCTAATACTGCAATCTAAAAACATTTTCTTGAGGGACTGTGAGCAAACTAATTGAAATGGTAATGAAGTGAGCAGTATTACAGCACTAATATTTAAACACAACATAAACTACAGCAGACAGTTACCACGGGGCACACCAAACTACCTAAACAGTCTGAATATGTAAGCAAACACTACTCATATGAGACAGGGCAGAATCTCCGGGCTTCACATGGCAAAAATCTGCAGCTTTAGGCTATAAAAGGCCTAGGCAACAAAAATATGTTTTTATCCCAAGGACATAGCATGTCCTGCACTATGGGTTACTTGTAATTTAAGTGTTAACTGGAGTAACAAAGGCATTCATGCATTACTATTGCCCCTTGAGATAGGAACAGGCTCTTTGGTTCCTGTCAGCTGAACTTATCGTACACACCCAGGCGGCTTCATAAGGGAAACGTCGCTGTAGAGACTTTTATCCTGCACTACCAAAACATTGCATAGTGTAGTGAAACATCGCTGTAGAGACTTTTCCCCGGTGCATAGTGTAAAGACCCTCAAAGGAGAGACTGATGTTACCCCAAAGAGAAAAAGGGATGCTAGTATTCCAATTTTTTTATTGCTTTGTAATCATTATACATATAAATATATATATATATATATATATATATATATATTATATATATATATATAAAACTAAAATATTAAAATGACTGATACTTTTATATATATATATATAAAACTAAAATATTAAAATGACTGATACTTTGACTACCAAATTAAATATACAATGCTAAAGACTAAAATTAATCATTGTAAATGATATTAAAGTTATAAACTCACAATTGTGAGATGTGAAATTTAGTTTTACTTAATTTTTAATTTATGTTCAGTTTCATAATCTTCTTTAATAATAAATTTCATCAATATTCTTTTATTTATTTTGTTAAATTTTTTTTTTAGTTTTTTAGAGTTTAATTTAGCATTTTTTAAATTTTTAAGTGGTGAAATTGATATGGGTGATTATATGTGACCCTGGACCACAAAACCAGTCGCTGCGGTATATTTGTAGCAACAGCCAAAAATACAATATAGCAAAACGTATTTTTTGATAAATGTTAAAATTTTAAAGGTTATTTTCTTAAATTTAATTTTTTTCCTCAGATTCCAGATTTTAAATCTTCCAAAATTGACCAAATATTGTCCTATAATATCAATTGATCTCAAAATTTATTTTGAAAAATTGACACTTTAGACTGGTTTTGTGGTCCATGGTCACATATACCAATAAATTAAAATACAACAATATACTAATAAAAATGATTCACTATAAAAATTTACTGTTCCAATGGCCAATATATTTTTATACATACTAATAAAAAATCATTTTATGTTTTTATTTTGAGAAATTATAGAAGTGGCTCACACACAAATTTGTTCAAACATTTATATACATTACAAATAAATATATACAGTACTTATGATATCTCTGTCTCTACAGAAGCTTTACACCCATTTTTCCCTCTGTTCTTTTTTTTTTATGTAGTAGGTAGGTATTGTGTGGATTGACTTGAAACAACGATTAATAAAGCAAGATGTCCCTTGAGAGAGAGAGAGGAAGATTCAGCTTTGAGCTCTCATAGGGGCACCGCCATCCTGCCACTTAAAGTGCTCGCATGCAAAGTTCAACAACTGTGAAGAAAGAACTATTAAAGAGGACGTACAAAGCAGTGACCTTGACAGACAAGTGCTCTTCATTTTGGCAATAAACAGCAGTGGGGCTGATAAGTGTTCATTGGCGCAGAGAGTAATTACCTATCTGTCAGCATGGCTGTGGCGTGTGTAGTAGTATAAATGGAACATACATAATGTACAGCAATAATGCCACGCGTGCCCAACCAAATGGATTATCATTATTCTTGGGCCAAGGGTTTTTTTCTCTTCCTCTCTGCCCACCATCTCTGGGTAAATTCCTTCTGGCTATAATAATTTCCTTCTAATCTCTGTTCCATATTATAATTTTCATAGCCAGAACTGCAGTAGAGAATCAATGCTTTTGTATCTATGGCTAAACAGAACACAGGTCTGTTAGCGGCAATGTTGCTTCTAGCTCTGTGTTAATTTACATTAAGACAAGAATAAGCTGTAAATTCAGGGGTGATTGACTGTAAGGCTGCAATGTTATAAAGAAAACTTCTGATAGCATGGAAACCAGGCAGCATATAAAAAAGGCTTGCCTTGTTGGGGATTGTGAGTATTCCATGTCGTCATCATTAGCATGTCACTATGTTAAAATAAAATGCCACATGTCAGACTGTAATCATGAAAACGCATGCTTCTCATTTAAAATCCTTTTTAATGGTCAGGCTGGATTACATATAACCATTTTGTGTCTGGTTGGCAAGCAAACAAATCAAAGGTCATGCATCTGTCAGACTGAAGATGCATGCAGCAAATCATGTTCATGCTTATAGTGACATAATCTTTTAAAGTTTGGCATTACAGGTCTTGAGGTGGTCATGTCATGGCCCAAACTGCCCTTCAGCTTCTGAGACATCTCTGCTGCTTTGACATAAAGTCAAGACAGTGTGCTGCAAAAGTGCTGTAAGAGGACATCATTGCTTGTGATTCAACATGTCTCAGGTGTGTTGCTGACACAGATGCCCAGAGGTAGTGGAACTTCAACAGATCTCTGCAGAGTAAAAAACACTGTTGTTGTTGTTGTTTTTTCCCCAACCACTACACAAGGGATACTCGTTCGGTCAAAACCAAAATCCAAACTTTTTTCATTGACTGTAAAATAGAAAGGTATTGCTTGAGCACAAAAATACTGTATTATGTGCAAACAAAATAATAAATAAATAAATGAATAAAAGGTCTCAGCATCCCAATTTTACAGATGTAACCATCTTGCATTATCAATCTATAAAATATACATGGGTGTAGAATACGTGGGAGGCATGGGGGGCATGTCCCCTCCACTTGTATGCTTGTATTACACTCCAAAATGTAAATTTGTCCCCCACACTTTTTTCAGGCAAGTGTGTTCATGTAGTCGTAGAGGTTTTCAGGGACCAGTGTGAATAAATCTATTTAAATGCAAAGAGAAAAGATGCATGACCCAATGTTTTATTCATATCCAAAACAAGGCGATGTGAACATTATGGAATGCCAAACACTCATGCAATGTATGTTTCATTCATACTCGAACCAGAAACATAGAAAACGTTTTGACTGATGGGACATGAAGACAATAAACACACGATTGTAAAACACACGATTGCTGCCTTATTCTGTGATTAAAAATGGAAAAAAGTGTTTATATATAAACCAATCCTAAAAATGGCATCAGGAAAAATATTATAGAATACAAATTATTATTGTCAGTTAGTCAAAAGTCAAATAAAACACTGATATTACCTTTGATATTTCTTGCTATTCTTTGACTACTTTGGTCAAGCATTTTTCCCAAAGTAGGTTGCTCTGTGATTATCTACCATTTTCAAATGTGTTTTTCCATGGACATGCGTTTTTTTGCGAATAAAGGTACATCACTGGTATAGTTTTTCCATGCACTGGGCACAGACCTGATTATCTTATGATAAAATTCATTGTTTTGGTTATTATCAAATTTACCTATTAGCTGTTTCATTCCTAATCAAACTGCATCAATATGTATCAAAATGTCCAGCAACAAACCATGCTGGACAAATTACACACCGAAGCTTCCTGTAGCTCAAACAGAGGAGAATATTGCTAGAAATGCCAAGGTCATGGGTTCAAGCCCCAGGGAATGCATGACCTGATAAATTGTACATCAGCATGCAATGTAAATCACTTTGGATAAAAGTGACTGCCAAATGCATACATGTGTTTAAATAGGGATTTAGACCAAACTCTACGATAAAGATAAAAATCATAGTGCTGCTGTTTATTACCATTATTTATGATGATAACATCATACAACACTGACAAAGAGGTCCACACATGAACGTATTCAAGGGTTATTATTATAATTGTAAAGGATGTTATCTGATGAGATGAGGCCTGGGTCATTTATGTTTCCTGACAAAGCAGGGAGTGAAGGATGCCCCTGAAGCACTGAGATGGCAATCTCACCACCGCAGGTCAAATAGAACATGACAGGTCAGTGTTTAGCCAAACTGACATCCTAGAGAAGAGGTACAGATTTGATTTTAGAGTGAAGAGCTGTAAGTATGGTTGCTGGAAATTGTTTGTTTTATGTGGGAGGGAATGAATTTAATTAACTTCTCTGCTACAACGAATGTTACTATAAACACATTATACATTCAAAATCTCTGTAAGCATGCTGTGCTAAAATCTGAACAGAATACATAATTAATATAACCAATGATGTAGTCTAACTCTTTCATTTTTGAGTTTGATGTGATTTAATCTGAACAGTTTTTTTTCATATTTTATTTTTTATGTAGACTAACAAATACAGTAAATACTGAAATACTGTACATGGGATGCAGACAAAAACATTTACAAACTTAAGATAGCATCTGAATTGTTTGGGTAGCTTTCCAGTGGCATTGATCAGAAATTCTTTTTTTTTTTCTTGTGACAGGACAATTATATTTTGAAAAGGGGACAAAAAAGGTGCTAACGATAATTGAAAGCCAAAAATCAGCTCGACACATTATGTCAACAGACACAGCAACCCTATGTTTTGGCCCTTGATGGATATGGCAGAGGGTTCACTTTTTTGTAATACATTCTGTAATCAGTGTATATGGTGCCTCAAATCTGATATAAAATGGCTTTTAATCTATCTACCATCACATCAACACATTCTAATTGTGACCCCACATTTAGACTCTTCAGGTTAGACTCTAGCTTGAAAAAAAAAAAAAAAAATCTCAGATCTTTACACATTTCCCCCGAGTGCAAAGCTCACAGTTGGAAAGCTAAAGTTTTGCAATCTTGCAATGACTCTAAAGAGCTTGATGTGGGATAAACTGGATGCATTTATGTGTCAAAAAAAAAAGATTTTGAAGGGAAGAGGCAGTGAATACTGATCTAAACTAAAAGATATTAGAGACATAAATAAAGTCTCATTTATTTTAAACTACACATGGCCACTACGCTATTAATTTACAGAGTGTTGCTATTTGCCAAGTTTAGCATGAAAAATTGGCCAAAAAAATTGTTCATGAATTGGCAAGATGTTCCCAAAGCTAGAGCCAATCTTGGAAACGAAGCATTTGTGAATCTTGGAACACAAAAGTAGACAATATAAGAGATTTCAGATTAATAAACTATGATTAAATAATAAAATAGATTAGCTGTGTCTGCCTGCTAAAATTGACTAATGGCTTTACTTGCATAACAGCAATTTCTAGAGAAAACATCACATGAAGCATGGTGTTAATCCGCATCAAATTACTAATGCTTTCTAAACACCTGTGAAAATGCTGTAAATGAAGAAGTTTGAGTGGAATTCTTGGAAAATGCTTGTCCATAGCTGTTCACATGGGGGCGTGGTTTGTTATCAAAGTAGGCGGGGCCTCACAGCATGGCTTGCATGTGGGGGGTTGTGACAATGTTTACGGGCTTGTGTCGATTCGAGGTCTCAGAGGTCAGGAATGGGGGCGATGAGGTACAGAGGCTGGGCGTTGGGGGTTGTGAGGAATAGTGCGCAGTAGTGGACTCCAGCTGGCATCCGCTCAGCCTTTTCTTGCCCTTTGTCATGCGCCCTCCTCACCTCCAGAGCTGTCAGTGACTTGTCAGAACCAATCAGAGAATCTAATAGTATCTGCCAGCAATGTACAAGTTTGGACAGGATGACATCAAATTTCTGGTGCTACACGTCAAGCACCATATGAAAACAGATGTCCTCATTACTGGGTCGCAACTGCTTTAAAAGACAACATGCTGCTATTAGTAAACAGCAAACTGCGTTGAGTGACTGTGAAGGCTGCTATTTTACAACTTTATACTAGGTTACCAAATCACAACTCTAAAATTATATATCAACATTTAACTAAAGGGCACAGATGTCACACTGATTTATATCAGTTATTTATTCCTGTAAAAATGTCATAAACACATATGCATCAATATATTTTATATATATATATATATATATATATATATATATATATATATATATATATATATATACACACACACACACACACACACACACACGCACACACACACATATATATACAGTATATATAGAGAGAGAGACTATAGCCTTTTTATACAGTATGTACATATGTATGTGTGTAAAGCTAAAAACTAGGTAATTTTGTAAAAAAAAAAAATTAAAAGAATGTAAAAATATTTTATTTTGTATTATTGTAAAAAAAACTGTAAAAAAAAATGCTAAAAAATAAATAAATATCTGATGTATGTGAGCCTGTGTGATCCCACATGACAAAAGTAACTTTATTGAAAAGGACAGATTGCTGCTTGTCTGACTGACTTAATCTGTTTGATTGAGCAATGAGATGCCTTCGGCTTCACAAGTCCTTCAAAGTTGGCAGATTTTTATTTTTTTTATTTACTGGTGTGAAAGAAAGCTTTTCCCTGTACTGCTCACACCGATAGCCTTATAAGCTTTATTTATTGGCTTTAAACATCTTTATTCATTGGCTACTTCCCAAGCCTTTTCACTTCACCAATCTGCAACAAAGGATGCAAGCTTGGACAATCTGTCAAGTGTCACTTACATTGATTACAGGACAACACGGGGCAGCCAATGAGGCTTCAAAATCCTTAACCGTCAAACTTAGAGAAAAGGGGCTCTGAAAATTCCCCAGGCAGCGCTGCACTTCCCTTGCCTCAAAAGAAGGCCACATTATCGAGCTTTACATTCATTTGCTCATGCCTCATGAGCTCATTATAAGTATCTAACTCTCTACTCCTCCCACTGTCTTTCACAGGGGGACGTGGCATTGTGCTTGATCTGAATTTTATTTAGCTCTCCATATGTTTCTCTGGCCCCAACTGAAGTCAAAAGTTTATGCTCAGGCTAACACGGCCCACTAACCGTTAAAAAAAGAAGGGTACTCAATAATCACTGAGGCTATTGTGCAATTTTAAAGTTAGAGACAAAGCACCACATCTCCAATGAGTGACTCACAGTCTATTGTAGATTTGAATCACAATGAATGTCTCACAATACAAGACTATTGGTTTCAGCACCATGCAAGCACCGGTTTCGAAATCTAAGTAATTAAATCTTAATTTTTTTGCGTAACTATGTTTATAAAACACAATTCAGAATTTTTTATAAACTCACAATTCTGAGAAGAAAAGTCTTATTGCAAGTTTATTACTCACACTTGTGAGATATAAAGTAGAAATTCAGAACTGTAAGATATAAACTCGCAATTTTGTTGCAATTGCAAGTTTATGTATACCTCACAATTTTTACTTTTTTTTGTCGCAAATCATTTTTTTTCCCACAATGCAAGTATATCTCACAATTCTAACTTTTTCTTCCAGTTTCAAGTTTATCTCACAATTCTGAGATTTTTTCCCACATTTCAAGTTTATGTGATATTTATGTGCAATTCTGAAAATTTTTAAGATACGAGTTTTTAGATTGCAGGTTTATATCCCACTTTTTCATGTGACTTTGTGTTTATAGATTTTTTTTATGTATATCCCACAATTTTAATAAATTTGCTCGCAAATGATTAGATACTAAGTAGCAATTAGGGACTCATATCCCACAATTCTGATTATTCATACAACTTTGTGTTTATAGGTCATAATTCGGAAAAAAGTCAAAACTGTGAGATATAATTTTGCAAATGTGAGAAAAAATCCTATTGTTTATATCTACAACTGTGACACTTAAATTGCAATCCTGAAAATATTTTTTAGAACTGCAAATTTTGTTGCAATTGTGAGTTTATGTACAGTATATCTCACAATTCTGACATTTTTGTCACAATTCTGAGAAAACTTATTTTCAGAATTGCAACATTATTCTCATAATTGTGAGTATGTATCTGACTTTTTTATTTTTTTATTTTTTTATTTTGATTTGTGAAATTCTGAGAAGCCACAATTACCTTTTATACCAGGGAGAATTAAGCTCTTACAGTATAGTTTATCTCTATCATCTTCCTCATGCACACAAAACATGCAACTCTAGCACCGTTTGTCTTGCAGACAGGAGTACAGAATTAGCTCTAACAAGCTCTCTGGTGCTTTGACTTTCACTTCCGAGTGTAGCGAGAAAGCCGGAGCTCCAGATCTGCCCTTAGTGACAATTTGCCCACATCACAAAGCCGTCATCGGTAATCGAGTCTGACTCATGACACGCCGCTCAGAGGGAGAGAAGCTCATAGCATCGGTGCTGGGTGCCTCCAGCCCCTCGGGCTAAAGAAAACCGCCGTGCTCTGACCGCTGTGTGAAAGCGCACAACTGTTTCCTGCTAAAACCTTCCTTTACCAGCAGCAGCCATGCACAATTATGTGGGCCACTGTAAACAGTTTTTTTTTTTTTTTTTTAGATTTTGTTTGCAGTTGTATTCAGGGTTTTTTGTTTTGTAATTAATAAGTTTGGTGTGTTTTTTTTAGTTTGCTTTTTTGCAAATAAGCATGTAGACATGTTGATATACACAATTAAAATTTGGCAGGTTTATATACAGTATTTTGTGACAATTAAATAGATTTTTTTTGAGATATTATAATGATTTTATAATGTTGCTTATGAGCTATTAGCATGTTTTATAATTTTTTTGAGCTCAGTGATGAGACACAAAAGACTGCTAATCAGGAAAGATTCACCACCTCAACCAAATGTCCATTCATCCAAATTCTTCCCATCAGACCAAGACGTCCATTACACTATTCCAGTGTAGCTTGTGTCCCCGTGGTGAGTTTTAAATAAGGCGTCTATGTAGAAAGTTTAAAATCAAGCATTTTAGTCAAAAAATTATACAAAACATTTTTGTTATGATAGTGGCGCATACAAAATATAGAACAATAACAAAACAATACAATATACAAATATTTTATATACAATACACAAACACAATATATTACACACACAATACAATATATAACACAACAAAACAGTATATTTATAGATGTTTGTGTTATTTAATTGTAAGTATTTTTTTATAAAAGCGTCTGCTAAATGAATAAATGTAAATGTATCTATCTGATATATAGAATCTAGTCTTCCTTATATTTTAAGCTTTTATATGTAAGATATAAAAATCTTTTTTTAGCCATTATTACTTAAGTTTGCTCAAAAATGGAGCAGATTATTTCACCCAGACTGCTCAGACAGGTTGATCTTGTCTCCTAAAATCACAGTTTGCCTTTTTTTTGTTGTTGTTGTTCTTGTCAAGTCTACCAGATAGGCAAATTTATGCAATTAGGTCACAGCGATGGCCAGTACAAGGGGGCACTTATTAGTCGATGGTGATTCAAAAATGAAAGTGATATTTCACACAAGTGAAATAAAAAGAAGCAAACAAATAAGTTCATAGGACTCAATCTTCTAAACAACACGATGAGATTGCAAATAAATTAAGCAATGAAGATAGATAGATGTGCAAAGAAAGTGATATGTGTAAAATTAATGTTGAGTATGAAGTTGTTGTCCGACGCTGGCCTTTTTTTAATTTGAAAATATGCAGACAGATTGTGTCCTGACTGCCAGGACATGATTATATTTTAAGTGTGTAATATTCTAGAGGGCCCCCTCCACCCTGTCTGTCTGTCTCTCTATTTCTGTTTCTGTCTCTCTCTCTCTCCCATCTCACTCTCTGTTTCTGTGTCTCTCAGCCCCTCTGGCTGCTCTCACCTCTCCACTGCCCCATTGGCACACACACACAGCTTCTTTGGCTCCCGACATCTTCGCCCACTGCGCTACAGATTGGAAGGCGCACAATACCCCAAATCCCTCCTTGCAGCTACAATGCAGCCAGTGTCCATCCTCTCCTCTCCTCTGCTCCCTCACGGTAACTGGTGCGCGCAGAGGTGGGAGGCCAGGGGGGAAGCAATGAAAGGCCCGTAGGAGCGAGTGGACAGCTCGAAGCCACACAAAGCCCAGCGCACGGCAAACAAAGGTTGTGTGGTTCATCATTCAGTCCAGTGCCACTCTGGCAGCTGCCTCTGCCACACTCATGCTGACAAACGTCCAAAAAAACAGATGGTTTGTGCATTCATGACCAGTTTAGAGAAAGCCCAAGAGTCGAGACTATTCAGGGGAGGTTTTTTTTTGTCAGCCATTGGATAATAAAGCTTTTCAGTCTAGTAGAAAATTAGAATTGCATTTGAAAATTGTCCTTTAATTACTGAGGTCACCCCAGCTCTTTGGAAGAGGAAGGTTCTAGCTTTTTCGTTGTGCACGACTGATTTGAAAAAAATGGGCTGATTCATTTCACTTTTTTCAGCCCCACCAATACATTTACATTTTTTTTTTGTCCTTCTGAGAGCGAGGTCCGCATCTGCATGAATGAACTGAGAATAAACAAAGCAAAGATAAAAGCTGGTCTGAGAATAAAGGTTTTACCAGCCAATAACAAAAGGATGCTTCACAACAAGTCACTCAATCAATCAAAACCCTGTTTAGATATTAACACTGTAACTGTATTTATGTTGAATTGGTAGTATAGCATGCAGAAACTTCTTACACAAGTACTTCAGCAAGTATCTTACACAAATACTTCAGCATCCGGAGGCTAAATTGTAATAGCAGAGATTTGAAAAATTTAACAAAAGATTTAAGAAATATTCTAGGGTTACAAGTTAAACTACAAAAAAAAGAAGTAAAAAATAATAATAAAAAATACAATTTAAAAAGTTAAAAATACAGATTAAAATCTAAATAAATGTTGATTTCCACAAAAAAATAATGTTTAACTAGCCCCTTGTTTTCTTAACAAAAAATCAATTATAATAATTTGGCAGGAAACATTCAAGGGGTATTCTAGGGTTACAAGTTCAATTAAATTACACTACAAAAAACAAAAATTAAACTCTAAATAAATGTTGATTGAAAAGAAAAAAAAATAGTCCCTTGTTTTCTTTTATATATATATATATATATATATATATATATATATATATATATATATATATATATATATATATATATATATATATATATATATATATGAAATATTTAAGGAATATCCCCAGTTTACAAGTCAAATTCAAGCTAAACCTAAACTAAGTAAATAAATCCAATTAAAAAATGCAAACTAAATAAATGTTGATTGCCACAAAAAAATAAAAAAATAAAACTCCTTGTGGAATGAGGCCAATTTATGCAGGAGCAGAGATGTAAAACTTATTTTATTAATTTTATTAAAGCATTTACATTAATTTGTTAAAGTTACTATTATTTGAGCTGTAATGCTGTTTAATCATAATTTTTTAATGCTGTAATGGTTTTAAGATTTATGTATTTTGTTGTCACGTTAACAAAGTTGTAAAATTGCATATACTGTAACTTTGCACAGAAAAGATTATTAATCAATTTTCTCACACTAAAATCATGTTAACATACATATTGCTTACATCTTGTGGCTATACTATTGAGAAAGTAACTATTTTAACTTGACCCTTTTACTTTCATTGTAAGTGCCTCACTGTAACCCAGAAATGGAAATTAAGTTATGTTTTAATCAACATTATGCCAAAATGGCTGATTGTTTCATTTGTTCTGAACCATAAAAAGCATTTCCTGATCCTCCAGAGAAATTGTATTTACTTTTCATTTACAAAACATGAGTTTTTGATCTAATATCTGATCAACAACAATGCTTGGTTTATGTAAGGCAAGTGTCATCCCTGTATGTTTGAATCTGGCATGGTTTTGTCTCAGTCTCCAAGTGGGATGCTTCCACATCTGCAGCATAATCGATAACAGATGAGTGAGTCTCAGGCCCTGAATCTTTCATCAGCACGCCTCTCTCCGCAGCAGATGGCAGTGCCACCAAGCCCCAGTCTGCATCCGACAGCACCAGGTCCTGCCCCGCGGTGCCCACCGAGAGCACCATCCTATAGAGCGGGCGCTGCACATGTCACCCTAACTGCACCTACAGGCACCTTCAGCATCCTCCTGGAACATCGTCAGCATCAGGACCCTGAGCTGAAGGGAGATTAAAGCTATTGTCTGCACGCAGCTCTGAGGCACTGACCATTAAAGGCAATGACGCGTGGCATTGGGCTCCATTTCCTGGTTTGGCAGTGTATTTGGGTATCGGGCTGATGCGCCTCACATTTGACGCGCAGGATCACATACATTTGGTTGGCAATGAATAAATCAGAGCGGCGTGAAAATGGCTTTGTGCAAACTTGGTGACAAAAGAACGTGCCTGTGATTCTTAGTCTAAATTAAAGATGAATATGGCAGCTACGTGTCAACGTTCCAGCTCCAAAAGCATCTGGATGTTTAATATTAGATTCTTGCTGATGTCTGAAGTTTTAATGTGAGTTTAAATATGTACATTATATACAAATTAACATTAAATTTTATTCCTGTCACTTCCTAAAATTGTTGCTTCCTTAAATACAAATTTTACTGTGAAACAGCTCCTGAAAAATACTATTTACTATAGTAAATCATCAAGCTTTGATACTTGTGCACTAATTATTAAACGTAATATATAAAAAGAAACTAGTGTTAAACAGTATTAAACATTTAACCCCTATTAACATAATAATAATAATACAGTTAAAAACTCACTGAAGTCTAATTTTGTCAAAAAGTAAAATATTAATCTGTACCCAGCAAAAACTGTAAGAAACATGCAAATAGTATGTGATATAACTGGTTCGGATCATCTTAATAATAATGTGAAAACTTTATCACAGCTTTCTAGACCTTTCTACCCAAATTAACATAATCATTGCATTATTTGCATAACCACAGAGCTTATTTGTCCATGTTACTTATCATGCACAGATAAACACCTTTATCATTAACAGATGAAATGTTTATATTTATGTGATTATGGGTTAGAAAAAACAACATGATAATTGATTTGTTTTTTGGGTTTAATTATGATTAATTAATTATACAACGACTCTTTCAGGCAAACTAATAAAGGCTCTGGTCTTTCTCTATAACAGAAAAACAAGTCACAGCTTCTTCTGTAACAGCGCCCTCCTCTGACTGCAACCAGAAATACATACAAAAACACAGCCTCATTCGCATGACAATTGATACACCTTTAAAAGTGTATTATGTCCTGTCTATGATCAGATTAATGCGAGAAATTGAAAAACTGAATATACGTATCTTGACAAAAAGAGTAAACAAAATATTTGGAGCAATAAATAAGGGAGTTATTCCATTACTCTGCTTTCAAAGCAGATTAAGTTGTTGTTTGAAATCTCTTTACAAGATTACATGCAAATGAAAAACATTGGCAAGAATTTAATACATCTATCTGTAAGTATTTTCTGTGACCTGAAAATTCAAAAACATAAATATGTACTGTTTTATGGGAAAATTTTTCTTTTATTTTTTAAATCTGTTTTTGTGTATTTTTTTAGTATTTGATAAATATGATCAAAATGACCTGGAGTGGATTGCAGACAATCTGTGAGGTACATGTTCACAGCGTGTCATCACAGCCGAAGAGGGGATACTGTTTTGCAAAATGCTCAACTGCTTGAGTTCATTTGAGCCAGCCTATTTTACAAGACAAAAACATCTTGCTGCTACTGCATCTCTTGCAGCAGTGGGCGTCAAGTAACCTCAGCATCAAAAATTAACACTAACCTCTGGGCCACATCTCAGCTTCATTAAAGTCTGTTTGGAGTGGACACAGTATTTAATGCTAATATCCACCTCCACCTTCTTTACAAAGTGTATTTGGTTAAAGCTGTATGAATAACTTTAAAGGAATCGCTCACCAAAAAAAAAGAAAAGCTGCTAAAAATTTGCTCACAATAAGGGTTTGATGTACTGTAGATGAGTTTGTTTCTTCATCGGAATAGATTCGGAGAAATTTACATTACATCTCTTGCTCACCAATGGATCCTCTGCAGTGAATGGGTGCCGTCAAAAAGGGCTGATAAAAACATCGCAATTACCCACAAGTAATCCTCATGACTCCAGTCCATCAATTAATGTCTTGTGAAGTGAAAAGCGTTTTTTTACATGTTTGTAAAAAATTCATCAAGTCATTTTAACTTTAACGTTCCTTAAACCATAATAATGCGTCCTCCAGTGACAAAGTCCATCCCTTGTTGTACACTTATCAAAATCCACCAACATATTTTTTTAGAACAGTTTTGGACTGTTTTCGCTTGCAAACTGTTTAAACTGTGCATATTTCTCTCCTGATTCAGACAAGATTTTTTTTTTTTACTTGAGTAAGCAATATTATGGAGAAAGGACTAAAGGTATTTTAGCTGAAAGCATTGGTTTGAAGTTAAAAAATGTCTTAATAATGAATTTGTTTATTACAAACAAGCATATTTTTACTTCACAAGACATTAATTGATGGATTAGAGGTGTGTGGATTATTGTGATGTTTTTATCAGCTGTTTGGACTCTCATTCTGATGGCACCCATTCAGCTGCAGAGGATCCACTGGTGAGCAAGTGACGTAATGCTAAATTTCTCCAAATCTGTTCTGATGAAGAAACAAACTCATCTACATCTGAGGATGAGTACATTTTCAGCAAATTTTCATTTTTGAGTGAACTATTCCTTTAAAAATGTAAAACTTTTTAATTACTGAAAAAAAAAATTCCTAAGTGCAGCTTCCATTTAAAAAAACAAAACAAATGTGTTGTCGGTACAACAGCAATTCAAATCATTTGGCTGTGTGATTGTATTTAGTTTTACATTCCATCCAGATCAGTTCTTGCATTTGAGCAATAATAATTTCATTTTCATGCAGCATTTATTCTGTGAACACTCTCTTACTGCCCTATTCAAGGTTTGATATATATGAGCAGTCACTTTGATTTCATACACCTCCACTGAACTTTCACCCTCCATCAGAAGATTCCCATGTGTGATTTGCACGTCACTATTAAACACCTAACAAACCATGACCCCAGGCAAACAGTCCCCGACCTGACCTTACAGTCTCGTCTGTTTACCCGGCCCAGTCTACAGCAATCGATTTCTCACCTGCACTGCCACAAGGACAAACTCCCATGATTCCCTCCCACCTGAGCTCCAAGTCTCTTTATATCTGTTATATTATAAACCCATGTATTTATTTCTTTCTGGGAAAGAAATTGAGTATTTAAATGGTAATATAGCATTTTAACTCAGGGTTTAACAGGGTCTGTAACTGCAGAATAAAACTGGAGCACTTCTCTGGTGAATGCTAATGGGAGGAGACATAAACTAAAATGTGCTGTGGCACAAACGCACCATCATGGATCAGCGTACTTCTAACATACAGCTGCAAGGACCTTTACTTTCTTACTTAACTCTGATTAATGAGGAGCTTTTAGCTTGAAGGAAACCAAGAGAGCCACATGTGCCCAGGCAGACAGAGGCTAGAGACATTAACAGGGGCTTGTGTGCACAGTTACCAAATGGCTGCTGCTTGGTTAGCTGTAAGCTTCATTTTGGGACCTTTTCCTCCCATATTTAATTAAAACATCATTATCACCTCTCTGTGTATTGAGCTGTGTTACAGCAGATACAATTCAGACCGGTTGTCTTAATTGGTCTTAATGGGTAGATTGCATATCACATGCTCTGCCTTGAATAGTGAAGCAAAGTTGGAGAGCAATTATTCGGTCACATGCTTTTATGAACATATAGTACTGTCATGTTTTTAGAAGAAACTAAGATTTATTTAAAATTTAGTTTATTTGAGTTTAATTTTAGCATTAAAGGATTAGTTTGCTTAAAATTAAAATTGTCATCATTTTACAGAAATGTACAGAAATTTAGAAAAGGTTCCATTTTCTTCTAACTGTAAATACAATGAGCAGGTAAAAATGCAAAAAAATAAAAATTAACAAAATAAAAGTATCATAAAATAATGCAAATGATATATATTTCATGTAAATGAGAGAAGTGTAATTTGTGAATGAATCAATCTTTTGAGTCGAATCATTCTGATGAACTTGTTGATTTGGTTGACAAAACTGGCTGAATTCGGAAACATAGGCTACTACTTTTACTATTTCTGCCATTTAAAGATGTGTCAGAAGTAGTAAGAGTAGAAGAGTACTATACTTTTCTAAATTCAGAAATCAGTTTATGAAGCAAACTGATTTGTCTCTTGAGTTCAACATACAGAATCAATGATTCGGTCGCAGCTGTTTATGATTCATTGATTAATCTGGTTTTTTTTTTAAGTTTTTGGTAGTGAATGTATTATTCGGTCGCAGCTGTTTACAGCGTGTGCTTTTGATCAAGCTTTTTTAAAGCTTCAGGTGAGGGAAAGATGGAGGTAAAGAATTTATGGTGAGGTTAGTTTTTGCATTCCAAGTATGTTGACTTGGTGAGTATATGTTGACAGCGTTTTCACACAATTTCAGGTCAAAAGTTGATACCCTAAATTACATAAGTCACATCGCATTTCAAACAGGGACCGAGCTTTTTTAACAGATGTGTTGACATTTTCTCCACGCCAACACAAACACCTCCAGTCCGCGGAGAGTTGCAAATCCACACGCGTGCGGCGATAGAGCTTATTGCCCGTGGTCTGATTACATTTTGCGCCTGCGTGTTTACCTGTCGTGCGTGCCGTAGCGCCCAGAAAAAACTTGTAGAGACCAGAAAAAACTTGAACAGACCTTGGAAATATTCAGCAGGCACCGCTGCCAACACCTTGAACAGATGCACATGGCACATCCTTGATGGCCTGATGGAGCCACACAGAGCATGTGAGGCTGCAGTCACATCACCCGTTCTCCTCTCTCGCATCCTCAGTGTTGCTGAGACGAGGGCGAGCCTGGCTCCCCTGGCATAAACTAAGTGGCTGGCTGGCATATGGTGTAACCTCCATTTGAGTGCTAAAAGCTGGAGATTGTTTTTGTGGAGCAGATGTTGGTGGGTGCAGTAGTGGCACAGCTGACTCTTTCAAACAGCTGGGAACTGTGTGTGACCCACATAAAGGGAAGCGGCCGTCTGCTTGTTCCCGCCAAACAGGGGCACGAAAACGTGCTTGTCCGCCTTTTGCACATTTGATTTTTGAGGGTGCAAATCCAACCTTCAATGTATAGGGCACGTGTTACTCTGTTTGGATTATTGATTACTTATGATTATTTAAAGTTCAATTATTTAAAGCTCAAGTGATTTTAAATAACACACATACATACTAGTATACATATATATACATATATATAAGTAATATACCTTAATAATCGCTTAATAATCGTATTTTTTTTATTTTGGTCATCAGTTACTTACACTCACATCATAGCCATGTAGTCAAAACAAGAAAGACTAATTCGCCATGGGTTTATCATGCGATTTTTCCATTTAAAATAGGTCTGTGGTTAATAAAAACTGATAGTTTTTGCAGTTTATGCTCTACAAACAAAATGGCTGTATTGTCAAGTTATATTTACCACAGACCTTAGTTTACTCATGAACTGGAAAACCTTATAATTAAAACCCATAGGAAAATCTTGAGGAAATCCATGGCAAATTAGTCTTATGGGTTTTGAAGTCATGGTGGCAGCACTTTATTTAACCATAAGTAACTTGCAAAGTGAGGGAATATCCAATGATATGCAATAACTGGAAATATACCCTACAGTTATCACGCCACCAAAGAAGTTTGAATAGAATAAAAACAGATGAGTTTAATTAGTCCAAATTTTGTACATAGTTGGTTGTGGGTATAAAGTGTGTATAACTATTGCAGTTAAATAAGATAAAATCCAAATCAAATATATCCAATTTACATTTATTTTATGTTAACTGATATCCCATGCTCAGGGAATAGGGGCAGGGAACACTGCGTAGGGACCTTGTGAATCAGAATGCTACAACATTTGATGAAGCTAGTGGTGCAAAAATTACACTCTTAAAAATAAAGGTGCTTCACGATGCCATATAAGAACCTTTTTGTCTATATGGTTCTATAAAGAACCTTTAACATCTGAAGAACCTTTCTGTTTCACAAAAGGTTCTTTGTGGCGAAAGAAGGTTTCTTCAGATTATAAAAAGGTAAGAAAGAATTGGTTCTTTAAAGAAACATTGACTGAATGATTCTTTGTGGAACCAAAAATGATTATTCTATGGCATCGCTTAAAGAACCTTTTGAAGCACCTTTATTTTTAAGAGTGTACACACATCAGCATGAACAGCAAATGTAAATGAAGCATTTTTGTGTTTTTTTTTTTTTTTTTTTTTTTTGTCAGGAAACAATGGTTAGATGAAGGTTGTTAAGTTATTTGTGTATCCAACGCCATGCCTGTCTCATTGTCATGGCCATGTTCAAATGAAGATTACTCTGCGCTCGTAATGAGGATGCCAAGGCCATTATCATCTGTGCTTTGATAAATGTTGTGGCATTCTCTAAGCAGATGGGGCCTTGTGTTTGGGGTGGGATGGTGGGAGGGCACCTTTGATGAGAGCAGTTTGCTAGCATGCCTACACAAAAGGTGACTAAATATCCTCACTCATCCCAAATGAAAAAATAAACAGGACTTTGGCTGCTGAATTCAATGTACTTAAAGTTACAGTTTGTCTACAATGAAAATACTTTCATCATTTACTCACCCTCGTGTCTTTCAAAACAGGCTATACTTTCATCATTTACTCACCCTCGTGTCTTGTAATTTGTGGGCTTTTATGATCCTTTTTTTTTTTTTTGGAGATTGACAGCCATTGGTCACCATTTACTTTCATTGTGCTATCCCTTAAAGAAACATTGTTTTCAGCACCTTTTGACCCCCCCCCCGCAATAAGCACTATTTTCTAGACATTTTAAGAACCTGCAAGGACTCTCACTTCCTAATTACATTTTAAAGTTTGTACATATATTTTTAGTCCAAACGCAGTGCTCACACTGTCAAGCTCTGAAATAAACACTGCTCTGTTTTTATAGTCAGTTAATATTTGCCCTTTTGGTGACGGTGCCCATAAACCTGACTCCATTCCAACAGCTTGATTTCACAAATGGAAAAACAGCATCTGTTTTCCTGCAGCTTCACATATGGCTTTGATTGTTGCTCATATGAGATGAGGCAGGTAGGCCGGGCTGTGGGGGTCCCAGAGCATAGCATGCGGCTCTGGGGACTCCGCTGGGGTCTGCTGTGACCAGCATTCAGTCCCTAGCCAGATGAATCTGCATTGACAATGAGGCCAGACAGAAAAACTCATACCGTTAGGGGTCCTGCAGGGGCCTCGCCCTGTGGGCTGGAACAGATTAACAGATGATCTTCGGTCATGCTAAAACTACTTTGTTTAGCTGATTGATCTTTCCATATTTCCTGGATTTTCTGGGCCATCTATGACTTGTACTGTCTATAAGATGGAGATGGTGTGGTGGGAACAAAATTTATTAACCGATGCTAATAAATGAAAAACTTTCTTTTTTTTTCAGTATATATATATTTTTTTACCTTTTTTATCTAAAGATTTGAGATGTTGTAGCAAATGGTTAGATCTATCTATCTATCTATCTATCTATCTGTGTGTATAACAGTAAGAGCATCTATCTATCTATTGCTCTATCTATCTATCTATCTGTCTGTCTGTCTGTCTGTCTGTCTGTCTATCTATCTATCTATCTATCTATCTATCTATCTATCTATCTATCTATCTATCTATCTTGTGTCTTTCTGTCTGTCTGTGTCTATCTTCTATACAGTATGTCTTTCATTCTATTTGTCTGTCTGTCTGTCCATCTAGCTAGACAAACAAATGAACATATGGATGCATCGAGAGATAGATCTACTTGCCTGTTCTTATATGATTACACATCATCATCATAATCAAGGACCCTGCTGCTGCTTAGCTTCAGAGGGTCACTGGGGAATCTGTGACCACTCTGCAGATAGTGATTTCAGAGCCACACAGACTTGCTTTGTTCTTATGCAAATAGAACCCAGCCTTTCTGTGATCTACTGCTCAACGTGTTACGCATGCACAAAAATACACTTAGACACAAACAGTGGTGTCTACATAGTCATTCATTATTGGATTTACACAAACTGTCTGATGCTGGTGCTCAGCAAATGATTAAATAGTCTCAAACTCCCGCTTTCGGCATCAAGCACATCTGATCAGGGGAAAAAAAAGAGAAAAAGTACTGGTAATGATTGCTAATTGCCTTGTTAGTATGAAAACAAAGCTGTACTTTTTTTGCTTCAAGGGCTAAATTACCAGCAAATAAATGAGTGGAAGAAATTGCGTGAAGGAAGCTGGTTTTACGCGAGCATCTGCAAATGCAGCTGGTGTGCGATCTGGCCTCTTCTCCTCCTTTAAGAACAGAGAACGCCAGATGAGGCCTTACCCGCATCTAAACTGCGAGCAGCGTGATGTGATGTTACAAAACTAGGTTGCTCGAATTATAATCAACAAAGCTGTCTACAGTACAGCAGCAATATTTATGGGAAATAATGGGAATGATTTAATTTTGTCAATCAATTTTAGTTGACTGTAGTAGGCAACTAAGACACTTTTGCCACACTAAAGAAAAGCACATCCAATTTTTATATTATATTATACTTTTTTTATTTATACCTATTATATTTTGATTTCTTATCATCTTTAAAAGATTCAAACAAACTTCGCCAATGGTCATTGTCACTCAAATCCCTAGCAATTTTAAGTGTTTACTTTTATAACTGTGAAATTGATTTTATTGTAAACACCCCTTATTGTATTAAACAAAGCTGGCTGCCTGCAAGCATGCATTGTAGACAACTTTGTTGATTACAATGCGAGCAAACTAGTTTTTAGCACCATTTGTTTGCGGTTTAGACATGAGTTACTTACAATACATGCTCTTATCAGCGTATCTAATGGTGAAAAAGTGAAACTGACAGCATATTTTTCCATTTTACAATTGTAAGCAGTTTCCCACCACCTTTCTTAGATTTGTTCTTAGTAGAAATGTCCCAAGATGTGTCTATTTATTCTTTTTGTGCTGGTTTTCCGCTGATATATATAGGACGCTGAGACATGGAAACTGCAGAATATATTAAAGTTTATGAATGCACAATAATGATGTCTACAAATAGCACCTCTGGATATTTTCCTTTTTCTCCTGGAATAAAACAAAATTTCTGATGCAGCTGTGAACATGATTAAAAGAGAGCGAGAGAGAGGCAGAGAGGGAAAACACAGATCTATTCCTTGGAGAAATGCATGTTTATACCAGCAGTCACCTGTCATAGCGGAGCCCAAATGAGATTCAGCAGCCTATTGTCCCAATCAGCATTTTCCTTCGTTCTAAATGCTCCCCAGAGACAATCATTATTACATGACATGCTCTTCATCATGGATAAATGGTGCTTAGAGTGCCAGGCCCGTCTGGGATAGATGGACAGCTCTGGACCCGAAAAATGAAAGGGCCTGCAGCTTCATTGACATTTTAATCAAAAACAGTTTGCGAGGAATCACTTGCTTGTGAGAGGCCTTTGTATTCAAGCATATTCTCAAAATTCACTGGCTGCATCACGCAATCTTCTGACAAGCAATTTACCTGCTGTCATTGGGATTGTGGGTGTCACCGGGGCTACCTGTTGTGACGGGTCCTTCTGAGGTTGGGCATGGAAAAAAGAAGAGAATAAAGAGGGACACATTGGGTGGTCAAAAAGTCTGGGACGCAGCATGGAGTCACAAGCAGATTGTGGGATCGTAGATTGCTTAGGATGATTTTGATGACATTAATTGGAGGACGGATACTCAATTAAACCATGTTTAATTTTCTGAGAGGAATTGTTTTTGCATAGCCATCACAAAAATAATTATTGTATAACTTTTCTCATAACACGTCAGAAAAATCATAAAGGTTGTTGCATAATAAGCAGTCTAAATAGTCAAAATAATTGCATATATTAGCTGGGCAGAGAAAATACCCACATTATATTATTCTGGTGCACTGAAAAAGAAAATTACTCAAAAATAATTTTTTTAATAAATTTCACAAATTATTACAAAGAAGCAGCAAGTAACTGAATTAAACATGACATTTTTAAGTAGGAAGTCTGAAATAGTATCCAATAATCTCTGTTTTCTTTTCAACTTCGAAAAATAATGTTTTAGAAAGTAGATGAGTACAGCTAAATCCCTTTTTACAGTATATACATTTAGATAGGTGGGTGTGATTATGTTAAGCTTTTATCACCTTTTTTAATCACTATTATTATATATTATTATTTTAAGTGTTAAATATGACTTATTTTTTCATTTATGTCTCTTGAGAAGAAGCTTTTATATTTTTCACAGAATTGGCTCCCATCACAATTGATAATCTTTTATATTTTAAGGTCAGTTTTTTTGTGCTGCAGGAACAAGCATTAAGATGTGTTATATTCTTAAGATCTCTTGAGACTCTCAGCATCATTCATTTACTTGCTCGTTGGTTGGCACCATTTTCACTTGTCACCGTTTCAATAATCAGGTGGGGAAATATGCATTTCCAACTGTGCAACGGTCCAACCAAGTATTTACATAAATGTTGAACGAACAATTTCCACCTCATGAAGGTTATTTTGACTCCTTTTGTCAGATTTAATGTCCTCCGTGATTTGGAATGTGCAGATGATATTAGGCACGTAAAATGATAACATTAGCATTGCTGTTTAATAATTCATGGTGTTCTGCAAGCCCCTGAGTTAGTTTAAATATTGCAGACAACAATCCTCATACAACTAATTGTTAAATATACTCCATTGGGTTTTAAAGATGTTGTCACAGACTTTTCATTAAACATTAATGTGCAGTCCCAGTGATTTCATGCTATCCAATTTTTATATCTCCCTTTTAATGGCACTCTCTGAAAAACATTAAACTCATCATAAATCGCTTAGTAATAATGATGGTGAGGAAAAATCTTGTTTCTAACCTGTCACAAGAGTTGATCTATGTTTAGAGGTGCAGACAGTCTTGTTTCCAGCTATAATGAATTACACCCTGACATTAGGTGACAGAAGAATCTAGAAATCAAACCTGAATTTCATCCATCCCTCCCAAGTTACAAAACTTTTTTTAATGGCTACAATAAATTAAGCAACAACAAACTGCCAGACCAAAAAAGTCTCGGTTTTTAAGCAGGTCTCTATTATAGACCTCATTGTTATTTAGTACGAGTGGCTTATTAGGGTTAAAACCTGAGTACCGTTTCCGACTCAGGAACCACATGATATTCAGTTTCGGTTTCTGTGTTTTCAACACTGAACTGAATCCAGAACCTGGATGTTTTTAGTGAATAAGAGCATACATTTATGATTACTCTTATGAATCAGTTCTTTTTATTAAATTAAAAACATATAATGTGATCAATGTGTTCTGAATCCCGAAAAAATGATTCTTATGAGCCAGTTCTTTTTAGTGAATCAAAAACATATATCATGAACAGTGATCTAAGTGACTGAATGGCTTGTTTTAAGTAAATCAAAACTCTGTCCAAAATTACATACTAGGTGCTTCTTTTTAATAAGTAACAATTAATATAGAGAAATATGCTCTGTATAATGTAAATATGTGTGGTATGAATGAAATCGGGCCATACTACATTCGCCATGTTGTGATCATTGTCATGTGACCTATACCATCACTGTCATTCACAAATCCTCTCCAATGGCCTCATGGGATAGTAAAGTGTCTATTGGATGCACACTACAGAATCTCGCTGGAAGTAGTAAGTACAAATACTTTGAATTCATACATACTATATTCTTTTTCACATACTGCTTTTCGCTTACTATATAGTAGGAAAGTATGCATATTGACCAAAAAGTATATTACGATTCTCGTTTACTGTTAATTTCTTTTTACTGAATCAAACAAATACAGCACGGCCAGTGTAGTCTGATTCCCAAACAAATGACTCTTATGAGTCTGTTCTTTTTACTGAATCAGTCACATTCAGTGTGGCTTACAACTTACTGTGTTTTGTTGTACTTAAAGCTCACTGACAGGTTGTTCCGCAATGAAACTGCATTTCCAAATATTTAATATTTAATAATTTACAATGTATCTTTGTTTTTAATTATTTGATATTTTAGAATTGCTAAATAATTTTTTTTTGATACTGCTCTGTCTGTATGATATTATTTCCTAGAAATAAAGGAAAAGCATTGCCTGACAGCTGCCTAATTTACTTTTGTCACTGGGGCGACTTAATTGAGCAGCAGTCCTCCTGACAGCACGCACACAGACGGCACGAGAAAGGTGGTCGTGTCTGCTTTTTTGATGCATACAGAACAACCAAGGTCACTTTAATTAACTACCAAATTGCTATTTAAATGATGATACTGATCACTCACTTTGCAATATAGGAAAGCTACTTGCTGTCATGGTAATTTAGTGCCATGGGGGACGGACGTCTCATCTCCTGCCAGATAGCAGGTTTTATGTCTCTGTGCTCAATATTTATTTGCATGAGATGCATTCCTCATGAGGATTTCAATTAGACAATTCTGATGCTTTTTATTTTTTTTTTGTGAATCCCTTTGTTTTTCATGTTAAGACAAAGCACCTGATTGCATACTTAGCTTAAAAACACCAAATTGCTTCACCAATGTAATTCCCTTGCTAATGATCACAAGGTTACTGTGAATCACTGTGCACATTTAGTTGCTAATTGGACCGGGATGTGAACATGTCCCAAAAATAGTCTACATTTGGACTATATGAAAATATTATTTCAACAAATGTCTTTCTCAAACAGAACTCACACATGAGAGTCTGGCTGGAGACCACTAGACTAGGGTTCAAACCATTTGAGATTTATTCCAGCCAGTCTCCACCCCATTACCATTAGTGTCCATCTGGCACTGTGGACGTGTGCTGGACTCCTAAAGGTTACTCATTTAAATAGAGTAAATGCTCCACCAATAATTGTGGCCCTTTAATCAGTTAGCAGCTAGTTGTATGGCCAGTCCCTACAGTGAAATAAAGCTCTGATTGAAGAAGGGAACAGGAAATGAAGTCCTGAAATGTCATCACAACAGCTCTCTCTTTCAGTTAAATAGTGCATAATTTTGTCATATGTTATGATAGGAGATCAGAACCTGATTTATTGTTGTAATCATTTGCCATATGGCACAAACTGCGTTCCCCCCTTATAGTCAAATAAGAAGAGATTATAAGATGAGGTCATAACCTTCCACACAGCATAAAATGAATCTCAGTCTGCTTGGTGCCACATGAAAGGCATAGAATTTTTGTATTTGGATTTATCTGTTGAAAACATGGGCCTCTGATGTTTACAGTTCTTTAAACCCATGAAGAAATGCTTCAAAATATCTATAAACAAAATGTGATTTCTGTCAGATTATCAGTGTTGAGGAAGCTGCAGCTCCATAAACTTATGGAAGCCCATTTCTGCAACATAAGAAAAAAACATGCTTTGGTAAATCATAATTATGAGGAGCTAAGTCATAATTATGACATAAAAGTTTAAATTGTAAGATAAAAGGTGACATAAAATGTCAACATTATTAGATAAAAATTCAAGATTAAAAGACAAAATGCCGAAACTATGAGATAAAAGGTTGTAACTGACATAAAAGTTAAGTTGAAAAATTTATGATTATGAAATAAAAATGTTTATGTTTATGAATGGTAAGTTAAAACTATGATTATGAGATAAAATTAAAAATTATGAGATAAAAGGTGATAATTATGATGAAATGTGAAATTATGACATACTAAGTCATAATTATGAGTTAAAAAAACTAAATTATAATGTAGAAAGTCAAAATTATGAGATAAAAAGTCATAATTATATTAGATTTACCTAAGTATGATTTTTTTTTTCTTCTTATGTTGTCTTATGTTGTAAGGGCTTCTATACAAACTACAATTTATTTATAATTAAAAGTAATTAAACTACTGTCAAGCTAACCTTTTGAAACTTTTTGTTAGATACACAAACTAACAAATTGTATCTGTAGCTAACTAAAGTAAAGCGACATGAAAGCAATATTTAAAAAAAAAAAAAAAAAACTTTGATTTTGATAGTAAAAATGACTACATGTGGCTACACCACTACATGTCGGGAAAAGTAGCTTGTTAGTGGAAAAGCTTTTTAATTGTATACATTATGTGCATATCTGGTATCTAGGTAGTGATAATGTCACGAACCACCCCCTAAACGTTCTTCCATTTTCACACTTTTTTCACTACTCATAATTATTTAAATGCCAATTATGGTTGATTTTAATAGATTACAGCTTTTCTTTTGACTATTTTCTGATGTGAAATGTGATGTGTCACTCTGATTCATGTGGGAATAAGATGGCATGTTTGAGCTGCCGCAGCGGGCTTGTCTGAGTGACAGGTGTTTGGCAGGTCAGGCCCTCTCTGTTGAGGCTGGCCTGCTTCAGGACACTCACCTGTCATCTCAGGTGAAGCCTGCTGCACATCTAAGAGCAGCGGCAGCATGCTGGCTAAAGCGACGTGATCTGATTTTGACATCAAGTAGGTCTCAGTTTGTCTAGTGTCAGTCAATGTGTTATTTGTGATATTGTGCAGTCAGCAAACAGAAATGGCCAATGTTCAGATTTAATGGAGTTCAACCAAAAATGAAAGTTCTGTCATTATTTACTCAACCTCATGTCATTCCAAATCAGTTTTAGTGGAGAAAAAAAAATCTTCTCATGGATCTCATGGATGTAACAAAATATTCTGGATATAGTGCATGAAAACCATATAAATTGACCGCTAATTTGAATTATGGGGAGCTGATATGTCACATGTCTGATATGTCAGTATCTATGGTGGTTACAGCCTTTTATTTTCGTCTCTAAATAAAGCTTCACTTATTGTAGATTCTCAGCCTCCGACACTCAAAGGTTTCTTTCCAAATGTTGTTTAAATACTATATGATATCCTCATTTAAACAGTGTTCCAAATGTGAAGGTGTATTCAGAAAATTAGCAATAACTGAATAAGACTGTCTAAGGTTAGAACTAGTAGTGCCTGAGATTTAACTAAATGTGAAGTACATCACATTCATTATCATAAACTACAGTGAGGAGGCACCATAATTAGGCCAAATCTGCTCTGACATCTTTCTGCTTCAACTCACCGGCTTCTGTCCTCCCAGACAGCAGCAGCAGATTTAACGTTGCGTTACAACTATTTCACCATTAATCCCAGAACTGAGGGGAAAACCAAAAGATTCTTTCTTCATACACACACATCTCTCTCAGAAATCATATTTTTGTAATGTGAAATTGTGATTTGCATAGATGTAAAAATATATGTTATTGCTCTGTGTTATTTTAACATTAATCCTTTTAATTTATCAGGTTAAGAAATCCAAATTACTCCATAAATCAAAGTAAATAAAGACAAATATCATCAAACACAGGTCATTGCATTAACTTTGTTAATGGATTGACTTCATTCGTTGAGGAATCATTCAACAATGGTTGCTCTTTATGTTTGTGATTCACTTAAAAGAACCATCTCAAAAGAGTCATTTGATTCATTTATTCACCAGATTATACAGATTGTGGTGTCTGTTTTATGCTGTGTTGTGGTGTCATATCTGGTAAAGCAAATGTTTTAAAAAAATTTAACCAACCTAAAACGGTTCCCACTCTCCAGCCCTACGTATAGCTAAAAACATTAAAAGTGAAATTGGTTCAATCTCAAATGTATATTTATGCACGTAATTAACTTTTTAAGCTGAGATTTAGTGTAGCATCATCATTTCTTTAAAATCACAATTTTACATTACAAAAATATGATGTAAATTCTTCATTAATTACTTAAAATATTCCCCCCTTCCTCCTGTCGCTATGCAGGAAATGTGTTTTCATCTATCTGTTGGCTGTTTAAAGGCTGTGTATCAATGATTCGTTGATGCAGGTGATTTCTGTCCCCCAGGCGTCTAGGGGTGAACATCAAATAATTGCATCTGCATTTTAATAAATATTATGATTTTCATTGTCACATTAAAATGCATCTGCTTGTGCGTCCTCCATGTAGAGCGCTAAAGCGTGCCTTGGGAGTCTAGGCCCCGTCGATGATATTTGCATCAAGGCATCGCCGGTGTCCCACATCTCTCTCTGGAGAGCGGCACACATCAATCTAGAATCAACAAACAGCTCAGCTAATTAATGGTTGCACCATGAGGGAGAGCTTTTAAACAATGTTGACTGGTCCTTGCCTCCAGTCCCAGAACACTAAAAGTTACTGCTGGATTCCTGAGGATAGGTGACCTAGAGGTTGCTGCAAGGCTGTCTTTGAATGCACATGTTTGTGTGTTTGAATTTTGTGAGGTTAAATCCTACTGGTACTCTGCAGGAAGTGTACCCTAATTACTTTTAAATTACCGTTTCTTCACAGAGCCTACCTGCTGAGAAGCAGACTACCACTTTTTGGTGAGTGTTGTGCATTTGTAAGTGTGTATTTTGTTGGAGTGATATGATCTTTTTATGTCTGTTTATAATAAATGAGACAATGAACCAAATAAATAAAAATCTTTTTTGGCAGATCAACCTTTATAGTTGTCACAATTACGTTTAGTTAAGTTCCTGTCTTGTCTATTATGAGCTCTCATAAGTTTCCATGGTTTCTTATTAGTTAATCCTTGTCCAGCTGTTCCTCCTTAGTTCTCTTATTTACCATTTGTGTACTTATAGTCTTGATTCTGTTCTATACTTTGTCGGTTATTAGTTTGTGATATGTGCTGTTTCAAGTCTCTAGTCTCAGTAAAGTCTATTTTGAATAATATATCTTCGTTTGCTGTTCTCATTCCTCGACGGCGTGTTACAATAGTTTGATGTACTGTAGTTCAGACTTGTTTTATTTAGAATAGTTGTGTGAACCTGGGTTGTTTAAAGTCGGGTGAATTCTGATTGGCTGTCAAAGTTTTTTGTTCATCAACTGGAAAATTTGTTTCGGAAGTGACTCCAACAAGTTCTAGCAACTTCAATATTCTCATAGGATACTTTATAATTATCGTTATCTGTATAGTTATCATCCTTGGTGTGAATGGGTCTTAATTTAGAATGTTAAATTTCAAATGCCTTAATAATGAATTTGTTCTTTATAAATGATGGATTGGAGTCATGTGGCTTACTATTTTGATGTTTTTATCAGCTGTTTGGACTCTCATTCTGACGGCACCCATTCACTGCAGAGGATTCATTGTTGAGCAAGTGATGTAATGCTACATTTCTCCAAATCTGTTGAAGAAACAAACTCATCTAAATCTTAGATGGCCTGAAGGTGAGTCAGTTTTGTCAGTTTCTGTCAGTTTCTGTCAAGCAAATGTTCATTTTTGGGTAAAATATTACTTTGAAGAACTCAGAATGCAATATACCAATTTGAAGAACCTATAATGTAACATCAAGACCTTTTAAAATCCCCTTGTGTTTTTAAAGAAAGTTCATGGCTGAATCTATGGTGCAAGTTGTGAAACGTGCTAGACTGATGGTTTAAACTGACTAAAAGCTTAGAATTTCAAACTTTCAGTGCTGTATTGCAGAATATGACAGGCTGTACTGTGTGTCTGGAGTCCTTTGTGAAATTTAAGCATGTGGCGGCTTGTCTGGAGCGTCCCTCAGACTGCACTGTACATGAGTGACAGGTGTCACCTCAGTGACTGTGACCTGTATGCATGAGAGAGACCGGTTAGGTGGTATAGTTTGTGCAGTGTTTGTTGTTGAGTTATTTTTTTCTTTTTTTTTTTTGTTAGCGTTGCAGCGTTTTGTCGTTTTGTATGTTGGGATGAGTGGATGAATGGCATATGAGCTTTTGAAAGATCCACCACCGTCTGTGGAGGAGAGGGTGACATGGAGTCCGCTTGCAAGACTTGTGCAATGGTACCATGTTCAACATGTGAGGAATATGGTCAATTTACTGATTTTGTAAAATAATAATAGGAAAATAAAATAATAATTAGTTTATACCTTAAAAAAGAATAAATATCCAGTTTTTATATAAATAATGGAGGCAAATGCAACATGGAGTCCACTTTTACACTCTAAAATTACTCAATAACTAATTTTTAAATGATCAAATTTATGTTTTGGTGTCATTTTTGGAAAAAAGTAGTTCTAGTTTATATCTAGAAAAAAATAAATATACACTTGTTACATTAATAAATTTGTTCAGCTCAAGTGGAATCCAATTATGCATTATAAACTGGAGTTGTGCAGGAGCGTATATAGTCGGCCCCGTGTAGCAGATGGCTAGTCATGCTACATCAAAATGGTGTTTCATTTCTAGACTTGGAATCATGGAAGGACCCTCCTGTTTCCAAACTCAGTGCGTCGCCACAAACCGAGGTGCTCGGCATAAACAATAATGTAACTTTATCATTTCTAGACTTGGAATTATGGTTGTGGCTTCTTTTATTGTAATATTGCTTTCTCCAGTGAAAAGGTTGTCTTGTGAATCAAGAGAGAAATTTGCTGTAATGCTAAATTTCTCCAAATCTATTCTGATGAAAAATCAAACTCAGCTATTTACTTGATGGCCTGAGAATGAAAACATTTTCAGCAAATTTTCTTTTTTGTGTGAGCTATTCATTTAAAGCAGTAGAACCTCTATTTTTCTAGAAGGTGAAAAGGGCAAAAACATGATGCTTTATTTCCAATCAGCATAAAATACAGGCATCAATCAGAATGGGCTTAAATTAAACACTTCATTTGACAATGCAATGTAGCCTGTGTGAGATTACTTATGAATCAAGATGATTTAACTCAATCGCTGAGCCCCAAAGCCAACCTTAGTGTCAAGATCATCTGCTTGTCCCCTCCTCTTTTAATATCTATCTGGCATAATTCTGGAATGGTGGACAACATCGGTTGTGTTGTAATTCTTCTAGAGTATATCTGTGTGGCACTTATCTGTAATCATCATAAATGCAGTAATAAGTCTTAATGCATGCTATTATGCGCTGGTACTGTATAACATTCAGCATGTATGCTGAAATCACAAACAAGTGTGGTTCAAAAAAGAAAATATTAAAATGATATGTAATTAGAGCATATAATAATGAAATAAATAAAGTAAAATTAAGCAGGTTTCCACAAAAAATAGTAAGCTGCAAAACTGATTCAACATTGATAATAATAAGAAATATTTATAGAGCACTAAATCAACATATTAAAATGATTTCTGAAGGATCCTACCTCATATAGTGTGACAACATGGCCTCCCATTAAGTTCAATTGTATGTTAAATGACCTTTTTAGGGCAGAAAAAAAAAGAAAGTTTTAAACGTATATGCTTATATATATATTTAAATGACCTTTTTAGGGCAGAAAAAAAAGAGTTTTAAACGTATATGCTTTACATAAAACCTACCCTGTAAATTATTCACTAGGGTAAAAAGTGTCTAGTAGCCCCAGTGTATCAGAGCTAAATGATTAAGATGCATTTCATTGCCAAATATCTGCTAAGCACATTCCCCATTTTGTAAAAGGTACGGCGGAGCTTTAGCTGCCACTTAGAGAGACACAATTAGCAACGAGCGCAGGCCTCGCCTCAGCTGACAGGAAGGGAGCGAAATGTCACAGTCTACACTCACACTGCTGTCTGTGTCATGTTGAATAAGAGGATGTGGAAATGCAATCTGACAGCCAAAACAAACAGGTGACCTCTGCAGTCACCATTCAGAATGATTATCATGAAAAGACTCGTTAGCTTTAACAAGCTCTTTTTTTCATTTGCTCATGCCAGATAAATAATCAAATAATCAGGAAACAGAACCGTGAGAGGTGAGAAAGGGACTTTTGATGCAGCAAAAAGTCCTCAAGACAATATCTTGCCAAGTTTAGAGTGGCAAATGAAAGTCATAAAAATCTCTCTTGATTTTAATGGAGCTTAACTTTTCAATTAACATAATTGATCTAATTACTGACTCAAGTGCACACATTTAACATTTGTAAAAATGTTTAAAAGTGGATGATTGAGAATGTGGAGGGACACCCCCATAAAACAAGGAGCTGGGGAGAGTACAATGGAATTATTCCAAGTAATCAAACAAGAGCACCAATTAATTAAGTGAATACTCAGTGAGAGCTGGGTGAAAGGACAAAGGAACCTTTCATAAGTGGCCAAATCTTTATATGAGTTAAAGAGGGCAGGCTTTATAATATAGAGATATGAAATGGGTTTTGCAGAGCTTGATCTTTTTTGTTATTCAAAGTATTGTTTAAAAATATTCTATAAGTGATGGTTTATACCTTCAGTGGCCCAAAAAGTATCTGGACACTTTGCATGTATGTATGAATGTATGATGTAAAATGTTTGAATGTCGCTGCATCAGGTAACAAAATAAAACCAAGTGGCGTTTATTTTAAATAAACAGCACAAACACACTTTATCAAGCAAAACATTTCACAAAAGTTAGGATGAAATGATAAACCAAAAAATAAATACTATATATACAGTATTTACATTTTCTGAGAATTTCAGTATAGAAACGTATAGAGCATACTCTAAATCCAAAGCTATGCATATATATATATATATATATATATATATATATATATATATATATATATATATATATATATAACTATTATTAAGCCCGTCATATATAAATATATTATATATATATATATATATATATATATATATATATATATATATATATATATATATACTAATATATAAACTATTACTATTATACATATTAATTGATATTTCAAAATATTATATACACACACAAACACACATATTCATTTTTTATTTTTTATATTGTGTGTTTTTTTGTTATTATTTTAATATATTATTTTTAATATTTTTTTTTAATATATATAATTTTTATTTTTAAAAATATACTATATTTTATAGTTAATGCAATGAAATTCATAAATTTTAAGATTAGCTTAAGTGCCTAAATTTTATTAGTGTTACTGTATATTTGTACAGTTATTAATATAATGATAGTTATGTTTAGATAAAATATTCATTTCCTTATTCATTTATATAGCATTTTGTAAATGCTACAATAAAACCTTGTAGCCCCAAGATCAGATATGACATATCCAGTCAAGAAAACATTTGATTGGCTTTTTCCTGGATTTAACAGATGGTGTTTCCATTTTGAACTTTTTGCAGTAGAGCAGAAAAAAAGAGCTTGGAAAGTCAGGCTGTTTTTCTCACATCACTGACACGAGCTGTGGCTTAGATGAAGAAGACGTGTGAAATAATTCTCCCTCGCAAATTTGCTCACCAAGCTCACCAAGAGATGCTGAGCCAAAGCAGGGCTAGAGACCATGCTGCATAATTATTCACCAGTCTCCCAAACTGAGAGCTGAAATCAGACACATTAGCTGTTGATTATTGCCCTACATTTTCAAAATTCATTTATGTGAGCAGACCATCAATGTAAAGACTGAACAGACATGGTTAGGTTTGTATGTGGCTATTTTCACTGTAATATATTAAGTTTATTAACAATCAACTCTTACTATTTCTGCAATGTGTAGTATGTATACTTTGTACAGTATAGTATGTAAATCTTATAATTACCTGCTATTTTCCACAAAATGTGCAGCATACAAAGCACTCTACACGCAATACTCATCCTGTAATGCAATGCAACTTCTATTTCCATGATGCAAATGAACCGGAAGTAACATCAACCATTACTCATTATAAGATCATTATTTGACTGCAAAGAGTACACACACACACACACACACACACACACACAATTTGGTCATTTATAAAAGATTTGAAATTTTCATTTTTAAATTTAATAACTGGACACCACTTATTGAATTCAATAACCAAGGTAGTAGGTCATGTGACAACAATGCAACATATACTTAAAATAGTAGGTAAAACACAGTGTATACTCTGGGTAGTAGGTTAGTATTCCAACTAAAATAGTATTATGTGACCATACACCACCAGCCGCCTGTGCCCCTATCTGTGACATCATGTACCTAATTTCCTCCCCAAAAAACGACAGACCTGGCTCGCCCACATCGCCACGAACAGCGAGGACAACTAGAGAAAGATCACAGTTCAAAACCAGTCAGACGGAAAATATGGAAAACAGGGGCGGCGGTCAGTGCATCTCACCCCCCGATGCAGCAAGCTGCCACAGTTTGACTGACAAACTGACTTTTGGAGAGGCCCGTGCCCATTCTACTCAGAGTTTATTGAAGGTGATTTTGATCTCCTCTATGCGGCCACAGCAGTAGCTATGCCATCTGTCACCTTGATTGCATGGCGGTCTCTCTGGGGGGAGTGCTATGGCTCCTGATCGTTTACAGATTGCACTGCTTTCTCTTCCATAAGGACCACATGCACAGAGCCAGATGGTGGGTATACACGGTTATTATGAGTCTTTATCTCTGTGCAGGAAGGAGTGGAACCATTAGGCCTCCCTCAGGATCTCCACTCCTCTCTGCAGCCATGCTGTTCCTCCCCAAATACAGTCTTCTTCAGCTGTCAGCGTCCTGCATGCGCCACTGATAAAAAAAACAAACAACAATGTGCTCACGGCGTTTAATATGAAGGTAAACACGGGAACGCGCATTTGCACTTTGTTTTCATCTGGAAATAATGAGAGTTGTTGAAGGCTTTGCGGAATCCTTAGGATCAGTGTTGATATCAGTTGCCATGGAAACTGTGACATCAAAGGTTGGCATAACCAACTGGTTGGTTATTATGGGAATGAATGTTTTGTCCAGTCTAATACAGCTTTTGGTAACTAAAATAGTTTAATTATCACAAATAAAATCACCATTCATCATGACCACGTTAAAGAAGGACTAATTTTGTTATGTAAGGGGAAATATCATAACATTCCCTGCTTGAATATAAATTGCTGATGATTTTGGATAAAAAATGTTTTTTTTTTTTTCAAATTAAACGTTTGTTTTAGTTTTTAGTTTTTTCAAAAGTAGGGTAATCTCACAACATGCTTTGATTAAATATATATTGATAATATTTTGGGAAAATATAGTAAAAAATATTTTCAAATGAAACAAAAGTTTGTTTGGTTGTTTTATTTTATTTTATTTTATTTTATTTTATTTATTTATTTGGATGGGTTTGTTTTAAAAAATTAGAGTTACTTTTTTTTTACTTTTTTAACAGGTCAAGGTCAGTTGGTCATGGTGGGGGCTTAGCTACTATTTATAGAAATAATTTAAAATGCCGTCTACTTGCCTCAGAACTGTTTTCTAGTTTTGAAGTTTAGATATTTAAGATGGACGGCTGTAATCCACTTTTTGGCATACTTGTTTATAGACCCTCCAAGTACAATAAGAATTTTATAAGTGAGTTCTTGTATTTTTTATCCTCTGTTGTGCCAAATGCAGATAGGCTCTTGATATTGGGCGATTTTAACATACATGTTTGTTGTCCTTCAAAGCCTATGGTTAAAGAGTTTCTCCAAATTATCAACACACTTGATTTAATTTTATCCTATGGCCTTTTAGTAAGTGATGTAGGTATCAAAGAATTTTTTCTGTCCGATCATAAGTCTATTATTTTTAACATAGCTGTTCCTAGTCCGGTACCACACCCCCCCTCGGTAGGCCGGTATGTCCGTTCTTTTAACTCATCCACATCTGAAAAATTCTTAGATGCTTATTTTATTTCCCATATAACTCATGAAATAGAGTCTAACTGTCTTGGAGCTAATCCCGATGAGTTAGTTAATAAGTTTAATGGGCTATGTTCAAATATACTTGATGCTGTTGCCCCTTTTAAATTGAAAAGACCTAGAAGTTGTGTACATCCTTGGTTTAATGATGAAACTAAGGCGATTAGACAGAAATTGAGAAAAGCGGAAAGAAAGTGGAAGAGGGATAAATTACAAGTATCATATGATTGCGTCAAAGAGTGTATGATTCACTATGATTATTTTTCTGATCTCATTGCTAAAAACACTTATAGTCCAAAAATATTATTTAATACCATCAATAGTGTCCTAAATCCTATGTCTAATTTATATCCGGATCCGTCTCCTATGGCCTGTGAAAACATTCGTAAGTTTTTTTACTGACAAGATCAATGTTATATGATCATGTATTGTTCACCCTTCTCTGGACTTCCCTCAGTCCACATCAATTTCTACATATTTATCTGAATTTACTCCAGTGTCTCTGCAAATTATTTATAAAATGAAGCCTAATTTTAGTGTTTTTTATTGTTGATTGTTGATTCCGGCAATTGTGCTGTTTTAATTCTGCTGGACCTTAGTGTGGCATTTGACACTCTCGATCATGGCATTCTTTTAAATCGCTCACAGCAAATTGGGATTCAAGGATGTGTTTTAAGTTGGTTTGTATCCTATTTAAAGGATCGAACCTTCTCTCTAGAGACTGGCAAATATTCATCATCTTGTGCACCAGTTTTGTATGGAGTTCCACAGGGCTCAATTTTGGGTCCTGTTCTATTTTCTTTATACATGCTTCCTTTGTATGCTATATTTAAGAGGCACGATGTTTCATACCACTGTTACGCAGATGATACTCAGTGTTATATTCCCTTGCACCCAAAGGATGTCTCCAGTTTACAGTGTCTGTTTGATTGTCTGAGAGATGTTAAAGAGTGGATGTCTGCCAACTTCCTTCAGTTAAATGAGTCTAAGACTGAGGTCTTTATCTTTGGCTCCCCAGCTTCTACAGAGGTTGTGGCCAGTAAACTGGGACCTCTATCTGATTATCTTTATTCACATGTCAGAAACTTAGGCATTACTTTTGACTCTGCTTTGACTTTTGATAAACAGATCAATGCTGTGGTTAGAAGTTGTTTTTATCAGCTAAAAGTCATCCTTAACATCAAGAGACATGGAGACTGTAATACATGCTTTTATTTCATCCTGATTAGATTATTGTAATGTATTGTACTTGGATGTTTCACAGTCTCTATTGTCTCGTCTTCAACTTGTTCAAAATGCTGCTGCTCGATTGATAACTGGAACAATGAAGAGGGAACATATTTCACCAGTGTTGATCTCTCTCCACTGGCTCCCAGTTAAATATCCTCTTCCATTTTAAAACATTGTTGTTTGTTTATAAGGGTTTCCATGGATTGGCTCCATCTTATATCTCCGATCTCCTTCTGTTCCATTGTAATGCCTCTAAGGACCTTCAATCAACTAGTAGTCTTCAGTTGACTGTTCCAAGGACACGCTTGAAATTGAAAGGAGATCGTGCCTTTTCAGTGGCTGCTCCACAGTTATGGAACAAGTTGCCACCCTATATAAGAACTGCACCAACATACGCTGATTTTAAGCCTCTTCTTAAAACTTATTGATTTACTGTTGCTTATGGTCATAAGTAAGCACAGTGGCATAACTGTAGTGTAATATCTGTCGCCGTGTTCTATGTTGACTTTTGTATTTTGTTATATGCTTAAATTCTGTAGAGCACTTTGGCCAACAGCTGTTGTTTTTAAATGTGTCCAATAAATAAATATGACTGACTGACTGACTGACCGACTGACTAAAGAATTAGATATGTAGCAAAATGTTCATTACAAATAAAATCGCAAAACACCAAGATAACATTAAAGGACCAGTTTTGATATGTATATTACAAGGTGATATCTCACAATATTTCCTGTTTTAATATACATTTATATTTTGCATAAAAATGGGATATAGCAAAATGTAGTTTATCACAAATAAAACTGCCAAACGTCATGACCACATTTTTCTAGAAGGAGTATTGTAGTGTATATTACAAGGGGAATTCTCACACCATTTTCTCCATTAATATGAACTGATTATATTTTGCACAAAAAAAAAAATCAATTTTCAACTGAAAAAAGTTTGTTTGTTTTTTTTCTTCAAAATGGGATATAGCAAAATGTAGTAACAAAATTTTGCTTAATTAATAATCACAAATGTCTGGACTTTTGTTATTTTATGTATATTACAAGAGAAAATATAACAACATGCCCTGCTTGAATATAAACTGATAATATTTTACATGAATATATATGTATATACATTTCAAACAAAACAAAAGTTTTTTTCTCTTCCAAAAATGGTACTTAAGTCAAATTTCAATGTGTTTCTCTGACACAGATGGTTTATTGTCTGCCTCTTTTAGTAAAAGTCATTGGGCATAAAAGAGCCGCATTCTGCACAATCAAAACAGACTCAGTCTGGTATGAAATGATGGCAGGCAGTATGTGTTCCAGACCCAAACATATGTAGAAGATGACCAGGAGGGTAAAGGACAATGTGCAGAAAGAAAATAAGACATGTGTACCATCAATGCATATTTTTCATGCTTGTTTAAAACTCTGAGTTCATTTGTGATACCATCCAGTGAAGCAAATTAGACAATTTCACACTGAGCAGTCCAATTCTCAGAGACGAACGCTACACACACATCTAGCATGCCAATGTCATGTCACAACACAAAGCAGACTTTGTGAGAGATCTTGAGTCTTAAGAGAAGATCAGAAAGAAAAGTAGAAACTGGTCAGCAAATATCTATTTAAAAATGTCTGACATTTTAATATTTTATGCAGGCAGATCATACGCAAAATATGAGAAACATCACTTCACATCACAAGTATTGGCACTTTTCACAAAAAGGATACAAAATTGTTTTTTCTGTTAATATAAAAAATAAATAAAATAAAATAGAATAGAATAAATAAATAAAAAAATATCAAAATAAAATAAATGTGTGAGGTGTTAGTTTAAGTAAAATATTCAAAAGTTCTCACAAAAACAATGAAAAACATCAGATTTATGCTTTTAAAAAAAGTTTTGAGACCCCAGGTATAACAAATACTTGGAAAGTGCCAACTGTAATTGAAAATCTGTTTAGACAGCAAACAGAGTGGCATCTTGATGACCTCATAAACTACTTTAATTGGTTAATTTCATTTTCAAGTAATGTCATATTTGGCCCAGCTCAGAGGGAATAAACAGTGTGGAGACCTTGTGCATGTCATTGTTCTTTGCTGTTCCTGTTTCCTGTCCCAGGGCAATGTGGCAATATGTTGCGTTGTTTAGGACAACAGCCGGCTATCTGTGAGCATGAGAGCCCTTGTCAGGCTTCACCACAGTGCTCACAGTGACACGAGCCTGTGGTCACAAATGTGCACACATAAAGCCATTTCAACTTCCTATGCTCATCTATGCCCCTCAAACAAAATCTCGCCACAGATTAACAGTATCATTCACTATAATACAATTCACACTATTGTGGAATTAAATGCCATTTTGCACTATTAGTGTGGTTTTATATAAAATATGAAAAATTTAAATATATTGATGTAAAATAGGTCATAATTAATTATAATATAATTATAATTAAAATAATTAATTATTATAATTAATATATTAATGTATTATTATAATACTTAAATAATTTTTAAATATACATAAAATGTATTATGTATTACATTTAAATTATATATAGAATATAAACTTTTAAAATGTATATATACACACACACACATACATAGACACATATATGTTTATATAATTTAAATATAATAGTTACAAATAAAAAAATACAATACTGATTTAAATATAATTTAATACATATTCCAAAAAAAAAACCATGCATTTTAAGACTTGCACTGTTCAGTATATTAATTAAGTCACTTTCCTCTTAGGGACCATTAAACATAACATGTGATTCTAGGTTTTACTATCTTTGTGGAGACATTTGGTCCACATAATGAAGGCAAAAACAGACCCACACATAAAACATGCCAAATGCGTATTATGACCCAAAAATAACCACCACAAAAAGAGGGTCAACTGCCCCTTTAGGGCACTTTGTTTACCTGAACTGGGACCAGGTTCAGATCTGTGGGTGGCCATGGAAACTGCCATGAGCACATTTCAGAAACAGAACCATACTGTACCAGACTGAGGATGTCACCCAGAAAACAGCAATGAAATTAGCTTCTGGTGGCTGAGACTGCTCATAAATCTTTTGGCACGAGCAGATTCGTAGTAGGTTTTTAATAGGCAATGAATGTTTGAAAATAAAAATGGAATCAATACTAAACAGTACTAAGTACTACAAGTGTGTGCCATTTACATGTGCTTAACTTTGCCAAGATTTACACAAAAACCAACCTGCATGTCACAGCTTTTGCAGTTGGTAGTGTACATGCTTGCAGCAAATAAAAAACAGGGTTAATAAATAAATGTATTAACACTATGTATTAAACTTCAGTGCATAATTTATCCATTTCTTTTATGTGCAGTGGACATGAAGGATACAACAAATCATATCAGACTTACAATTTTCATTGGATGAATAATAAAATGGACTTATCGAGCGATTCAAACCACATCTACGAACCAGAGACTTTGGTTTAGATTCTTTTAACCCAGACGACCAAGCACAATATAGCTTGAAAAAGAAAAGAAGTTAAGATTTGAGGAGCAAACCTGCTAGTAATGGAAGCAGGCTGGCACAACCACTCAAGACCCTTCACACCAGAGAGCATGACAGCCTTGCTCAGAGTTACTTAGGAGAAGCTTTTCCATATATTTGCTCTGGAATGGACTCATGGTGCACATACAGTCTAAGCCTCTCTCGTCTCTCTCACCCCTCTGCATCAATCTGTTCCCAAGCTGTTCCCACATTTTGGTGAATTTCCCAGGCTAATTCCTTGGCACAGACAGAGCAGAAAGGCTGATTACTTCGGTGTGAACCCCACAAGCCTTTCCAAGCCTCTGAAATTCATGCGTTCAGTGGACGAGCGTCTCTTCTTTGTCTGCTTTAGGAAGCCTGTGGAATGTGTGGGGCGAAAATTTTGATTTTCCAAATATAATTACATGCCACCAAACAATCTGTGTTTCTTTGCATTGGCCGTAGTTATTTACATTCCTGCTGAACCTAATGTTTTACAAAAACACAGCAAAATTTGGAAAAATTAAAATAAAACAAAATATTAGTAATTTCTTTAAGGGTACTCCATTCAAAACTCACTAAAATATAACAATTTTAAATCTATTTTCCAACTCGATCCACTGTCAATTGTTTTGTTTTATTTTTTCTGATTATTTTCTTTTATTGGGCTGTGTGTTTATTTTATTTGGCTGCAGGACAGCTGTGTCCCATTAAAATATGTGATGGTTGCTGATTTCCTACAGCACATGGTCATCAGGCCAAATCTACAGCCAGTAATTAGGGAGATGAAATGTTTAATTGTGCCTTAATTTTGATAAAATTTATCTGTCACCCATCCTATAATCAGCCATTATGCTCACAAATCAATGTCAGTAGATTTCAGCAGGGAGGCATTCACCATTCTGACAGACATGTCTGCATGTCACATCACTGCTCTCAGATGTCCTCAGCTCAGGGAAGCATTCCTGCCTTTTCACAATCTGCTACTGTACATTGTGATCCTGTGTTATCACTTATCATAGATCAACCTTAAGAAATGCATGTGGCTTCTTTAACTGACAAACTGGATTACCAGTATTTATTTATTTACTTATTTATTATTGATTATTATTGATTTATGTGTTAATTAACTTACATATTTATTTATAATTTCTAAAGTTTCTATATAAAGTCTTAATATTTTAACACTTTGTGGCTCTTTTAAAAGTTTTAGATTATATTAATCTGAAACAATGCACGGAACACCTCTTGAAGTGATGTCATCAACACCCAATCAGATCTACTGAACTAACTCCACACATGCTACAGCACAGGAAGTTCTTGTTTCTGAGGGACAGAATCTGTCCATCCTCTGTCAGCTCGACATTATGGACAAATGGACAGATGGATGGAGGAGGCAGAGGAGTGGGAGAAGGTCACTAGGAGAAAAACAAAGCTTTTCATGCTGCATGATGGAGTGTGATATTTCTTAGCAAAAACCACAGCTCTGCCAAGAGTGTCCCAGCCAAGCTCTGCTGAGCTTGTAGCAGTTATCAATGACAGCATGCTTGAGGGGGCACCCGAAACCCAGCGGAGAAAGGGAGGAACATTTAATGCCTTCAACTTTGGTTTATAAAGAAGATAATAGTGCAATGTACCAGTAGCATTCATGGATCTTTGATTCAGGGGAAATCGAATGGAAAATATTGCTCTGAAATGCACACAAAGTAAATTGTATCTAGTAAATGCTTATTTGTTCTATGTTCAACAACTTGTTAACCAAGCCAATGAGCATGCAAATTCAGTTGTTCTCACTAAGACAAGTCTATATTTAATTCAATCAGTAGAAATCATTTGTTAATGTGACCGTAAACAAAACTGAAAACATTTACTGTGCATTGCTTTAAAACAATTGACATTTAAAAATAAAAGGCACATATAAACATCCATAAAAGCATTAAATAATTCATATATATATATATATATATATATATATATATATATATATATATATATATATATATATATATAAAACTTAGCCTTTTATGGGGGGTCTTTTTCTACTTTTTCCTGATATGGAACGTAGAGAAATTTTTGAATTTCAATTAATAATTATTAAATGATTGCATTGCATTTTAAACTGCTACATCATAGCTTCAACTCTTTTTGGTTGTTTGGATGAAACTAATTAATATGTAATTGAATTAGTAGAAATCTATTGATAAAAAAATTGTTGATAGTTGATCTGAATGAAAATTTTACTCTGCCTTGCTTTAAACAATTGGCAGTAGTTGTGTTGATGGTTGGTCTAAAAAAAAAATACTCTGTGTTGCTTAAAACAATTGACAGAATCGCCCACTCTCTGGAGAATTCTGGGTGATTATCATCCGTTCAGTCATGCCAGTAATTCACCCCATGTGCCACATGAGATGCATCATTACAAAAGGTAAGATAGGGCATCAGATCTGGGACAGGACTCCAGCGGTACAGCTTTACAATCACAGAGTCCAGCTATTCCCCTCAACTTTCCATAATTATCTGTGTGGATTTGTCTAACTTCTGCAACGGTAGAACATTCTGCTAAACATGTGGCAGTCATAATAATTAACACAAAATTAACACATATCATTTTATAGCCCTTCTGCTGCCAAGCTTTGCCAAAATGGGCCCCTTGTTTGTGCAGTGATCTCTGGAGCACTTCATTACGCCCACCCTGCTTCAACATGTCTTACTCTGACAATGATTTGGAAAGACAAATCCTCAAAGCTGAACTCAACAATATTGAAAGTGTTTTATCCAATCCTGTCCTAAGATACATGTATATATAGATGTCTTTCAGGTTGGTATATACAAAGCGCTGTTAAGACAAAAATTGAAAAAAGGTGGTTATAGTCAGATATCCCTCGTCATCCTGAGAAAGTAGACTAATGGATGGTGTCATGTCATAGAAGGACTATTAAGCTATATTACTGCGGGAACACTTTTTGTAAGCGAAGAAAACAAAATTAATAACTTTATTTAACAATTCCTTTGTCAATGGTCTCCTCTGTGTCTCTCATTATCACCATATGCTGTGTATGCTCTTCTGTGCCATCCGATCCGCGCCACAAGGATGTGCTGTTTCTATGTGTATTCAGGTTTGATATGAAAGAAAACAGCTGTATAGTTTTATTAATTGTTTATTTCAGTTTTAGTTTTAGTTATTTTAGTACATCGAGTTAAACTAAATTAAAATGAGAAATGCTGAAAATTACTGAAAATCAAACTTTTTTTAATATTCTATTTTATTTCAGTTAACGTTTATCACATTAAAGTAACAAAATAGTTTTTTTATTGGTTTTAATTTTAGTTTCAGTTTTAGTTAACTATAATAACACTGATGGCTGAATGATTACTGAAAATGAAATTTGTGGGGGGAAAAATGTGTGGCTGAAGCTTTATGGATGATGTTTCTAATATATAATTCTATTTTCTGTATCTTTATTATGTAAAGCTAATGAAATGAGAGTCAGTGCTGAGAGTCAGTGCTGAGAGTCAGTACTGAGAGGTCTTTTGCAGCAGGTAAGATAAAACACTTCAATTTCATTTCTCTGTAACAGCAGGACGTCTTTTCTGGAAATCACAAAGAACTGGATTCATGCTACTGGGTCGAGTGAGCAATGACACTCAGATGCATCAAACCTTTGTTGCCCTCACTCAGATGCCCCCGCTGATGGCAAGAACTACAAGGGAGGGAGTCTCGGTAACAAGGAACAAATCTCCCGCCCGTCCTTGATTTTTGTTCTTTGATTAAAGGAGAACATTTGTGATTTGCATTTTAAAATACGATGATCAAAAACAATTATCGCTCCGTCTGTATGTCTTACAACAAATGAATTAGATTATAAGCCTTCATGAACACCGGTTTCTTACAGCCTTGTTTCGCTGACAGTATTTGAAGTTTCCTGCGGTAACTTCATTACCCATATTTTGTCCAGAATTAGTGGAGCGTGCTGAAAATTGCTAATGACAGATGTTTCACCACTCTGTCACACTCCTTGTATCATTTGATTTGGAAAGCAACATACGGTGTTCTGGTCTATCAGTATGTCACAGACTGTCTGCAAACAGCTGGTCATAACTCAGTTAAGTGAAAACCATTACTTTCCAATGAAGTGCTGGAGACAGTCCAAATTGTGTTTTGGCATGGCCTCAGCCCCCTAATGCAGCCTGCTTGATGCTGCAGGTAGGGAGGGACAGGACGGGTGCCAGCATCTTCGGGTAAACAAAGCATGCTGCTAGCAGGAGGGGACGCACGTCACCAGGAACGCTCCAAACATGGCGACGTTTCATCAAAAGATGAATGTTAGAATGGGATTTGAATGAGGTGATTATCTTTGACCTTTATTTAACAGAATGTGCAGAGAGAACATCATGCTAGGGAGTACGGGAAAGTCAAAGCCGTAATGTCAACTCAAATGCAACCGTAAGCATGCTAAATATTTCTGATGGTTTATTTAATTAAAGACAAATGTTTAAAACCAATATAAAAAGATTGAAAAGACTAAAAAGATCCAAACTAAAGCATGTTCTTGGTGTCAAAAATGTGAGTTGTGTCCCATTCAGAACTGAACTGAGAATGAATTTCTGAATTTGATTAGCAAAGAGGATGTAAAATTGAATTTAAGTACAATTAAAATTGCATTGCTATTCAGAGAAATTAATTCTGTGTTCATTTTTTCACGCTTTTATTTTGTACTTTAGTCATGGTTATCGGTGTGTTCGACTTGAAGCAGCGCTACACAGATCAATCAGTGTATGACATCAAAGTACTGCGAGTGCGATTAAACAGCAGACATCTCTTTATGCTTTCAAATTGCTCTTGCAGTACTTTGATGTCAGACACTGATCGGTCTGCACAGCGCCGCTTCAAGTCAAACATACCTTATGTTTCCTGGTTTGCCATGTGATTTCCTGGTTTGCTTTGTTCTTATTGGGTCCTTGTCTTAACTGTTCCAGGTGTCTCTTGTTAGTAGTTAGTGTCTTTGATATAGCCCTCATGCTACCATTGTCCTTTTGTCTAGCTAGAGATTGTTCATGTACCAAGTCAAGTCAGGTCAAGTCCCCAGTATCTGCCACGCCAAGTTTTTCCACGTCTGAACCATCATGTCAGGATTTGCTCACATCATGCCTGCCAAGCCAGAGCCTGCTCATGTCATGGCTGCCATGCCAGAGCCTCCAGCCATCATGGATGCCACACTAGAGTCTTCAGCCGTCACGGTCTAGTCTTTACCTTATTTCACGATCCAGGTCCACCACTGCTCCACGCCCCGGTCCTCCATTGTTGCACAGTCTACTGTTGCTCCATGGTCCAGGCCCATCACTGTTCCATGAGTCTGGTCTTGTTCCCCTTCAAGGGCCCCTGGACCACCTCCGCTACGCCACCCTCCTGAACTTTTTTGGGTTTTGGTGTTATGTTAGGGTGTCTGGAACCACTCTTGTGTGGGTATATGGTTTTGGTGTTATTTTTTGGTTTTTGGTGTTATTTTTTTGTTTTTTTATTTTGTATTTTGTTGGTGTTTATTTTTATTGGTTTGTCATGTGATTCCCTTGCCCTCATGTGTCTTGCCATGTGCTCCCTTAGTCAATAGGTGCGTTCGACTTGAAGCACAGCTACAGAAGTGCTTCGGAGGCGGAGTTGAAAACAGACATGTCAAGCCGGACACTTTCTGCTCCCGTTAGTGACACTCACGTGGTGTTTGCATACTTTATCACAGATGAAGTGAATTAAATGCATTATTTGTCAAAAACACAGACGTTTCAGAAACGTTTTCATGATCGACAGAAACACTTTTTATATACTGCTTAATACAGCGCCATCTTTTCAAGAATAAAGTTCAACATAATCATTTAATATTTTAATACTGATAAAGTGGGGGTATATATGCTTTTATCAGTGTCGTATGATAAACGTGACTCCTAACCCTAAGGTTGTGGGTTCGAGTCTCGGGCCAGCAATAGCACGACTGAGGTGCCCTTGTGCAAGGCACTGAACCCCCAACTGTTCCCCGGGCGCCGCAGCATTAATGGCTGCCCACTGCTCCAGTCATATTTGTGTGTTCACGCTGTGTGTGTGTGTGTAAATCACGGCACTGTCAGTATGTGGCTTGAATTTCAGTTCAGTTTATTCCTTCCATATCTACATCTATATAAATTTGAAAGAGAGCCCATTTCTAAATTCTGACACTGATCAAAACATGAATGTAACTCTGCAAATTTACAAGTGCTGTATCTTGAAGATCACAAATAATTTAATTGCCCTTGAGAGAAAAAAGGCTTTATTATTTCCTACTGCCACTTAACCGAAGCTTGAGGTTTGTTAAGCTAAATCTTCCATCAGTAACATCATCTGTAAGCTATTTGCTTTCTTGTTATTTGTTGGTTTGACAACTGTAAACTGACAACTGTTCTATTAGCACCCCTCCAATAATGATGGCTTGAAGGTCAAGAGCAGTGTCTGATGTGTCTGAGCATTGTTAATTTCCTGTGATTCAGTCCAGGATTTAAGTGCTTGTTTTTATTCAAGGCCCACAGTCCTCATTTTCTCTGTCCCTTGTTAGCATTGTGGGTTACAAGACTGACAAAATAGATGGAAATTGCTTTAATGAATGTTTGCTGCTGTGAATGAGTGAATTCACATGGATAAGTGTGACCTCCTCTTTTCCTTGCTGTTGATTTTCTTTCTGAATTACTGTGATAAGTATATGTCTCTATTCTGAGCCATGTCTCCAAATATATGTTCTCCTCTCACATTAGGAATCATGATCCCTCACATGTGATATCATTTTATCATGTTTATCTGCACATGCTTGATACATATACAGTTAAAAACAATAATAAAAAGTGGCGATGACTCCAAATAAAGTAAAACTCACTTGTCCTTACACCTCTGTGTCTACTGTAAATTATGTGTGATTGCCATCATGTTTTCCACAAAATACTGCATTGTATATCTACATTCACTCCCTAATACAAAGCTCTTTAGACTTAATGTAAAACTATGTTAAATAATAATATGTAACAATATTAATATTAATATAATATTATGACGGGATGAGGGGAACAAAGGACTCAAATGCAGAGGATCAGATAAGGTGATAATCATGAAACATGAGCATTTGCACTTGTATATATTGTATTATTTTCATGTGCTTTTGACCCAGTTGCCTTAATGATTTACCCCATTCATGTGTAGTCTCATCTGTAGTCTCTCTCAAGCATAGCAGGATCATCTCTGTCCTGCCAATCAGTGTGACATGCTTCAGGGATTTCCCTCTATTTCACACCGAGCATTTGCCATCAAGCTTGGCTTGAAACAAAAGGTCACATTTATTATCAATAATTGGCTTTATGTGCTTAATCTGACAATTTTCATTTATTTATTTCTTACTATCTTTCCTTTTTTTTATTTCCCCGAAATTGTTGACTGGGTATGTCCAATGCGGAGGCACGTATGCGCTCTTGGAAGGTAATCTAAAAGCGAGTTGGGCCATGACAAATGGGGACAGCTGGCCTAATTGAATCATTTGAGCTAAGACAGCTCAACTTGGTTATCCTCTCCGCTGCCCATAGTGATATTAGCGCGGGAATCATTAGCCATGAAATCATGTCTGCGTTCTCGGCCTGCATCCTTTATGACACGACAGCCAGCACGGCTTGCCTTGGGGTTTTTTTACACCAATGAGTGCCTTTAAGCACAAACAGTCAGTAGATGAGCAGGACCCATCCATCATGCAAACAAACGAGCTATGTGATATCATTCGCCTATCAGTTTTTTAACATTTTTTATTGCATTTATCATATAAATGCACCAGATATATACTGATGCTACAGCAGGGGAGACTTGGAGTGGTTGTAATACAGGGTGAGTTGTAACAGTTAGTTTAACCACTTAGAAATTAGTCAAAGATCATGCAAAACAACTACCATCTTAAAGGGATAGTTCACCCAAAAATGAAAATTCTGTCATTCTGTTATTCTGTCAAAGTGTCAGACTTGAAGTGCGTTCACATTTTTGGGCCTTGAATGTGGTAGTTCCGTTGCTGTCTATGCAGGGTCAGAAAGCTCTCAGATTTCATCAAAAATATCTTAATTTGTGTTCCGAAGATGAACAAAGGTATTTCGGGTTTGGAACGACATGAGGGTGAGTAATTAATGACAGAATTTTCATTTTTGGGTGAACTATCCCTTTAAGATGATTGCAGATGTACAACAGATTTAAAATAAAAAAAATAAATAAAATAAAATAACTTCTAGGGGTTAATTTTATGAATGGTCAAATAAATATTATAAATGTTCACCAAAATGCAAAGTAAATAAATAAAGTTGTAGATTAAAAAAAAAAATTTTACAAATAAATGATACAGAAATTAAAGCGGGAAAAAAAAAGTGTTAGAACCGTCACCGGTGATCTTATTACTGCTATTGAAACAACATTCCCATCAACCAAACAAATTTTAGGTTTAACCTATTAAGATTTTTTATTTTGTAGGATCAAACTATATATATAATTATTAAATTATTATTATTATTATTATTTGATAGGAATGATTCAGGAAGAACAAAGGATGATATTTCAGGAACATGCCCTACTTGGGAAACATGTCATGTGACAACCGTAAACATCAAACCATGACTGTTTAATAGGAGTGTTGCTCTTCTGTTGTGCACATTAAGCTATTTACCAGACAGATTGTGTTAGTTTCTCACAGTCATGATTGATGCAAAGCCTTCGGACAGAGTTCAGGATAGTTCTGAATATGGAAAAATGTAATCTCTTTTAACCATGTCACACTCCAGAGCTCATAATGAGCTACAATTATACTCATTCCTGCAGACCATTTGCTAGTAATGTAATCAAGTGCGTTTCATATGCCACTGCATAGATGGGCTCCTCAGTGGCATGCCTCATGTCTCCAGACCTCCATTTCCAGGCCTGCATTCTCAGAAAAAAAGGTATAAAAGTTGTCACTGGGTTTGAAATCTTTAATAAAGTACCTTATTTACCTCAAAAGGATAAATATTAGAACCTTAAACATACATATTAGAACCTAAATGGCACTTATTAGTACCCTTTAAAAGGGTACCACACAAGTAATATCTTTTGTACCTTCCTTCTGAGAGTGTGCCTCCCTTTCTTCCTCTCCCCAGCAGGCAGACTGCCACGGAAGACACAGCATCTCTGATCTCCCCCCTACGCACTGACAGCAGAGAGTCTGGGATCTGGATAGTATGGCAAGAGCCACCATGTTATCTGAGGACGCAAGGACCCTCGCAGTGTGGAACTTTAGTGTTGACATTGTGGTTTAAGTTTGCTGATTGTGGTGTTTTAAGGGTCGTTCGGGTCAATTTCCATTTTGAGGGTGCGATGTGACCCCAATGAGACGCCTGCTTTGGCACCATAGCATTAAATAATGTCTCAGATTCCCCTGAGCGGTGCTGTGCAGAGACCTCAATCTCACGGGTGAGCTTGACTGGAGAAGCGGTCGACAGGGGTATGTACATGAGCGTGCGGCCCCTGAGCATGTTCAAGGAAAATTTGCTATGAGCAATTACTGAGAGTTTTAAGATGACAGGTCTATTTCATGTTTAAACCCAGAGCAGAGAGAAAAAGCGTACTGACAGTCATGTGAAAAGATGGAATTACTGCCATTCCTGCGCGTTTTCAGATGACTCTCTCTATCCTCCTTTCTGCCTTCAGGGCTTCTGTGCAGTGTGCCTTTTGGATGTTTACACATCATTACCTGCATCTCTCTCACAGTCCTGCAAAATTCACATGTGCATCAACAGCGGAAAATGAGTCAAGCGTGAGAGAGTGGAACTAGTGCTGTAATGCTCACTTACTGAAGATGATACACCGCCTGACAGCGACACATCAGGGCGTTCAATGTCAAGTAGTCATTGTTGTGCCATTTCTATAGGGCCAATTTCAATAGTGTATAAAGCAGTAAAAAGATATATTTGCATTTCCTGAAAATAAAAAAACAGCACTTGCAAGGCATCAAAAGAACAGTGTTAAAGATGAAGTGTAAATTTTTTGGGCCATATATTACCAAAAGGAATTGCTAAATTAATAAATGTTGCTATAAATTGTTAAATGGAATTGCAAAATCTGCCACTGGCCAACAAACTCACGCTATTGGTTGAGCCAGTGCTACCAAATTGTAGTATTTTAACATAGAAATTTGCAAACTTTAGCTCTCAAGGTTAAGGTAAAATGATAAAGAAGTTGTAAATATATATATAGTTGTGTTTTTGCTTAGAAATTTTAGTATTTTTATATATATATATATATATATATAAATGATAAAGAAGTTGTATATATATATATACACAAATACAGTATATTATAGAGGGGAAGAAAGATACTATTATACTACTATTTGTATATTAGTAATATACAATATGGTAATATGGTTTGATAAACAGACACAAGAAAGAAAATTCAGTGTGCAAATATGTAAATGAATAGACCTTCCATTGCAGTATGCAAATGTTATTAAAAATAGATATTAGTTTAATTTGATTTTTTTTTTTTTTAAATGTTTCCACCTAAACTAACAAAATTAAATAACAAAACTAAAACTAATCTGATACAGAAAACAATGTTTAAATGCAGATAAACTAATATAAAAACATATGTAAAAATACAAATGTGCATATTAACAGAAAATTTTGTTCTGAATACAGTTTAAGCCTTCTTAAATGTACATGTCTTGTAGGGGTGTGATGAGACACTTTCTCAACACGAGACTGGGTTCAGGTGAAAGAGACAAGATTTTTAGACTTATTTTTTTCTCACCTCATTATTTCAATTTTTTATTGTTACCAAATTCTGTGTTTTAGCATGTCTAATTATTTGAATGCATAAAACAACTTAATTTATTCATTTTTCCCTTATGAATTTTTTTCCCCCTCAGAAATTCTGTGTTGTGTATTTACATTTTTATGGATATCAAATGAAGGCATAAAACATTAATTTAATTTATCATTTAACTTTTAATTATTTAAAATTAAGCAAACAAGATTTTTTGGCAAACAAAGAGGATTTACTATTAAAATTAAAACATGGAAGAAATGTTTTGTGTGATTATTCCTTAAAAAATAATGTTTGTTTCATTTTAGTAGTAGTAGTAGGCTATGTACATTCTACTGAAAATTGTTATAGGCACAATGTCTTCAAATCAAACCGGACTTTTATTTTGACGGGTTGCCGTGAATACCTTCACAGTTCTTTGTATGAGATATGACGCTATTTTTACTCAAATCAAACGCTAAAATGCTCATGAAGTGACTCTCAGAGCAGTTCTGGAGATGTTGTTCATGTGTTTACGTCCTCATTTAGAGAGACGGCAGACACTGAAATCACCAAGAGCGTCACATGCCCTTCAGTATGAAACCATGCATCTGCGCCATTCATTAACAGAGACATGCAGAACATACAGGATTCATGTTTATTTTTATTTTTTTTTGGTTTTGTGTTTTAATATTTTAGTATATTTGTTGATTTGATTTAAGTGTAATGACCTACTTTTGATTAATTAATTCAAAATTAGACCAATTCCGTGACATTCTGCGTTAAACTGTGAATTCTGTTTTTATGACTGGATAAAGACTACACTGCATAATTTTCCCGCTTATCATGCAGCCACTTGCCTAATGTGAACATTAAATATCTTGCATACCACTACTGATGAACAAGTCAGTGTAATGCAAATATATCTGAAAGGTCTGCACAAGGATACTGTCACGTTCTCGCGAGACCAGTCAGATCTCATGCCACGAGATCTCATCACACCCCTAATGTCTTGTAATTCTAATATGAGTAGTAAGTCAAAATAAGTGATTACGTTTAAACTGGTAAATAAAAAAAATACATAATAAGAAAAAAGTGATAAAGATTAAAACAGTTCATGATTCCAAGCAAAAAAAAATCTTTCCTGTCAAAGTATTAGAGCTGTCAGAAAGAGAGCGAGAAGAGAGAGAGCAAGAGAGAGTCTGGCGGGCTGCAGACACGTTAGACAACAGTGGCAATGAAGCATTGGCAGAAAGTGATAATTATTTTAATTAATGATAATGGTTTTAATGATTCAACATTTTGGCTAATTGATTATGATTGATTGCACATTACTGAACAAGGAAAGTGAATCAGGGAGGTAATCAGGGATATGACAGCACAGGTCAACACTGCAGCATGAGAGAACATACAGTACACATGCTAATCAGGCCCAGAGAGAGATGGCAGACACCAGCACTGCCTGTCTGTCTGATCATTGCCTGTATATCTGCCGTTACACTAATCAACTGTATATAAATGATATATATCGGCCAGGCCAGTATTTGGTCATTTTGAGATTTCCTCCATCGGCCTGTAACTGTGGCCAAACTTCACAGCTGTTTTCCTTTTAGTTAACCCAACCCAAAGCAAGATCATAAAATACACTAAACTCAATTCCATAGGCCTAAAAGAAATAGAGAATAGCTTATCTGGTAGCTAAAATATTCCACCACATAAATAAAAATCTATATTATTATCTTACTTAAGTAGATTAACTGTGGCTGAGAAAAATAATCTTTCCACTACAAAGTAAAAACCAATCCAATATGCCATTATTTAGCTATAGCCGATGTAAACAATATGAGGTCAAATTTGTTTCATATTAACGCCATTATTGACAATATCAGAAGCAAGTATTCCAGGGCAGTGCTAATACTTATCTGGCATCAGCAATTTTGCTTAGTAAAGTATAGTTCTAAATTCTGAAGTGGGACACCTCAATTGTTTAACACAATGAATAATGTTTTAACCAAAGAATTAGTGTTATATTTTTCCGCATTTTTCTCATAATTAGTGGGTCATGGCAGTTCATTGCGTGATATTTTAATTGCGATCTTTGCTGCTGATGTTTGGATGCTAATTATACAAACCTTAACACTGCTGCCACATCTCTTATGGTGTTAAAGTTTAGATTACCGTCGCATCTATTACAAAACCTTTGTGGATAAACACTTCTAAAACTGTTGGCTAACACCAGCCTTCATTTTCACATTCCTCTACTCATAATATAATGAGAATAAAGATAAAGAATTAACTGGGCTGTATGTGCAGTTTTATTCACTTTCGCATGAAGTTGCATGTGTTTACAAATGCTGGGTAAAGTGCAAGCTAGCTGTGATAATTGCAAGTTGTTTGTGTACTTGAGAAAATGGCGATCTTGGTGGGATAAATGGGGGGCATGGGGGGCACTTTGGAAAGAGTCGCACTTTTAAGCATCGTCACACCGGTGTCCATGACAGGTACCACTCATCTAGGCCACTTCATGTTAATTTGGGGGGCCACTGAGAAATGGAGGAGTTGTATGAGCCTTGTTTTCCTATGTCATGCCTGACCCAGTATGTAATTGTGCCTTCACCTGTACCTCAAATCTACCCGCTGTTAGCTGCATTTAGAGGACACTCATCAGGAGAAGAACCCATCAAAACCTGCCCGCTGGAGTTGCTTTGAAAGCCCTGTACATGCAAATATTGCACCTCTTTTATGTCGTGTTGGAGAGTAGAGTGAACTTTGATCTCTGCCTTGCACTCTCAACTACTTATCCCTTCCGCTTTTCCCCTCTGGAGGTGGCACCTCTCTGAGTAGGTTGACTGGGTTAGACTTTAATTAATGAAATGTATGATAATGTGATTTCTTTAATAGAATGACATAGTCTAATGGTGTTGTGTGATTATGATTAATACAGCACTTTACAACATGAAAATCCAGCCAAGGGCTAAATGACGGCCCTCTTTGATTCCCAACCTTGACCTGTCAAGAAGAAACTGGACCGACTGACCCAATCAGAACAATTTCAGCTTATATCAGATTTTGACATTTGCAAGGTAAATCTCAAAAACAGCCCGAATGTTATCCAGGTGATCGTGACAGCTCATTACCAGAATATTTTTTTTTGAAGGTTGTGCCAAGGAGACATGCAAACCGTCTCCAGGAGGAACGGAAAACGTTCACAGGTGTCTGCGGAGGAGCGTTAGTCACCCTCATACCTTGTGAATTCGATAATTAATACCGTAATTCAACTAAAACTACTCTGCTTGAGCTGTAATGAAAACTGATGTAGCTACTCAGCACAGTGAGCATCACAGGTGGGCCCAAATTAATGTGCAAATAGAGCTAAATTGCCTGTGTTTAGTGTTTTCGTCAGCACCATTTCAGTTTGTTGGAACTATCCGTAATTAATTCTGATATAACAAAGTCGTAAATTTAAGGTTAAACGCCGGCATTACCTTCAGATGCGGAGACGGGGGGGTTCTTTGAAAGTCCCAGCTGGGATCCAACATCTCACCATTACTGAGCGATCAGATTAGCCCTTTGAGACAAAGAACAACTACGAAATGCTGTCAGCTGTGGTTAGTGGTCTGAGATACTCAGATCCCCATGTAGATGAGATAAAATTCAGTAACAGCTTTATAAAATATTACTTTTGAATTTTGAAAGTTGTTTTTAATATCTTTTTTGAATTTTTTAAGGTTAATTTTGTTTTATTTTAGACAAGTTCTGTGCGAAAGACGTGTATCAAAACATTTGTATTCCGCCTTGGCTTTATTCTGCTGCAAAGCATCTCATTTATTGAAAATGGTGTCTGAAAACAAACCACAGACAAATCAGAAAAATAATCACACATTTATGAATATTTAATATCATAGTCATGGCAAATAAGGCGAGTAATTAGTGGTTTCCATAAATTTGCAAATTGTTATTTCATGTTGATGAAAGAGCTTCAGTTGATTATTCATGCATCAACAAAAGTTTAGCGGAAAGAAATGAAAAGTGAAAATTGCTGGACTATGTGAACAAAGACACGCACTCAAATGCTGGAAAGTGCATTTGACAACAAAATGTTGATACTGAGCTCAGACAACAGCATTTATCCTAGAAGTACAGTGAGACTTAATATTAAAATTGCTCAAAGTCGTTTATTGTCATATGTACAAGCACCACGTACCATGTTTTTTTTTCAGCTTCTGTATTAAAACCTAAAATTACCTAGACCAGCAAACAGCCTCCAAGAAGAAAATGGGTTAAAAACACAAAATAATGTCTTGGTGAAAATCTAAAAATGCAAAAGGGTTCTGAGAAGGATATGAGCCATAAAATATTATTAGCTCAGTATAAAAACACTAGAAGTCCCCACTATTATAGAAAACCAAGCATTTTTGTATTTAAATCTTTAGATGTCCACCAGGCTAGACTGTCAATCTTTCCCACACCCTCCAAAGTAATTCATCCACAAACAAGGAACATTAGCGAAAAGAGCCTCTTTGTGATTGCTGTCACACAAGTGTGTGTGTGTTTAGCAGGGTGGGGTGCAGGGGTTAATGTTTCGGTGGAGCCGTGATACGCAGTGAGTCAGAAAACAAGAGCAAAACAAATCTGTGATCTGGAACTTCCCGAGCACCCACTCAGGAGGGATTAATGAGGAGTACACTGCTGTGAAATTACGTGCCCTTTGAGTCAAGAAAATGGCCTTAGTGGTGCATGACCTTGAAATGAGGTGAGACAAACCTCACCTGAACCACAATTAACAACGTTACATGGGCCGAGTGTGACATTAGCAGACAAAAGAATACAAAAGTCAATATTTTATGTGGAAAATTGTGTTTTCAACTCGCATCGGGGCTCATTTTCGAAGGCCGAACGTGAGCAGCCTAAGACCAAGTTTGATTAAAAGGTATTACGGAATAGGAACACTTGCTCGCCAAGCGGATGTTTGTTTGTCTTTGTCGTCCGGTGGCTGCTTTTATCTTTTGTGTAATTCTCTGTCTGCTGAAATGTGTTTAAAGAGATGAATTGGGATTGGAGGAGCTGTCCTGACATGATTATGAAGGATTCATCGGGAGCCATCTGCCATCGTTATGAAAGGGGGTGAGGGTGGGTTCGCGCGGCGAGTGTGGAGAGACAGCGGACCTTCTGTTCAGCAGTCTTCCTACTATCACACAATAGACGAGCCTTTAGCGTGTTGAATTAACGCACTGCCGCATCCAGCTCGCCTTCGCAAGGGACAGTTGTGGGGTCGAGCAGACGCATCGTAGGTATTAATTCGTTCTCCAAGGAGGAAGCGGCCAAATGGGCAGAAAATCTGTGATACTTTCGCAGAGCGAAGTCCAGGTAACAGAAGGATGAGGGTTCTCGCTGAACATATAGTCTACGTCATATTCACACACCAGTTGGAGGAATTTAAGGAGCAGATGGGTTCTATTGCTCATCAAAACGTCCAGTTGCTCTTCAAAAAGGACGAGGCCGGAAATGAAGCCAGCTTGAGCCTGTACTGATGGCACATAAGATATATGCTTGAAAATCACACATTGTTTTCTCTTACTATTTAAATTTGTCTTTGGGTGACAACTGACTACACAGGCCAACATAAATCTGTTACTGATGGGATTATTACTGTATGACACTGCTTTCAGATTACTTTAAATCTTTATACCACTGTTTTTGTCATTTTAAAGAGAGAGGTGGATAAAAACAAGTTTACAAATGCTGTAAATAATTTTTAAAAAATCCTGCTACAAAAAAAACAAACAAACAAACAGACAACACAAAAAAGGTGACAACTGTCAACATTTATTACAAAAATAATGTAATAATTATTAACTAAATGACATTAAATGTATAATGTACATAACTTACAGAAAAGACCTTTTAAAAATTAAATCAAACTTGTGCAGGGACTTCTGGAAATAAATGATTTCTTATTTAGTATTATATGGCTCTACAGCGTGGTAAAGGATATATATAATTAAATTCATACTTTTTTGAATTCCAAACACACAGTACATTCTACAGTATTTTACAATATAATAACATTAACTATTTACAGTTAAGGAATTTACAGGTTTTTTATTGTAATATTGTAACAAAAGATTTTCTCATAAAAAATTATTTTTTATTTATTTATTTCATTAATTTAAGTTTTTGTATTTATGATACTGTTTTTTTATCATTTTAAAGAGAGGGGTGGATGTTTTTTTAAGATTAATTTAAGTATTTGTTACAATGTTTTTTTATACAGTATAGTTGCCAAAAATTCACCACAAAAAAGGTGACAACTATCAACTTTTATCACTTAAATAATGTAACAATCAAATAACATAGCGCCCTAACATAAACATAAATAACAGACAAAAACCTTTTAAAAATTTAATCAAATGTTACACTTTATGCAGGGACTTCTGGGAATGTTTTTCTCATATATTTACTTGTAAAGACACCATTTTACCAATAATTTATATGGCTACACAGTGTAAATACAATTCATACTTTTTTAATTCCAAAGGCATACAATACATTCTACAGTATTTTACAATCTAATTACATACATTTAATTATTTTGAATTGTTACATTTACAGTTAAGGAATTTACAGTTTTTTTATTGTAGTGTTTTACATTTTTTCTCATAAAAATATTTTTTTATATTGTTTTATAATTTTTTTAACCAATAATCTATTGACTAAATATCGATAATCCGAAGTCTATGTATTTTTGACAAAGTTCAACAAATCCAATATTCAAAATAGGGTGGACCAAGTGGGAATGTTTAAGGATCAGTCACTGAAAACCCCATTCCAAATACTGACCGTCACACATCCCACTCAATGTGTATGAGTTTAACATTAAAACCAAACAAGTGATATGGTTGTAGAGGCCATTGTACTAGAATCAGATTTACTGGCGTGATTTTGTTGGACTAATGGTTCACAACTTTTATTTCTGCTACTTTAGTCAGTTCTGACCGAGCAGTTTCTCTTTAAAGCCCCTGCATCGCGTTTGACTTGCCACGGATCCTGTGGACATAAAATCTCACTATAAAAAGATTTATATCACTCTCTTTAGAATTGATTTATATTTAATGTCTTTAGGCCATTTCTTCTGTAAAAAAGTCAGTGATGTGCACACAATAGACAGGGCGATCATCAGCACAGTAAAAGGTGGTTGTGGCATGTCTTTTCATCCTTGCAGGAGAATTAAATTTCACATGACTGCACCTTAAAAAATTCAATTGAATCATATATCGTCAGCCCAGCTCGAGGCAGAGCAAGCATCACGTCCAAAGTGATCATAACTGTGGCTCATAACCTTTGAAGTAAATGGTCAGAGATCTCTGAAATCTCTTTGACAGGGTGTTACAAAGATAAACCCAAGGAGAATCTGAAGCAAATAATCCCCAGCGATCCACTCTCTTCCCTGCATTGTTTTAACATGGTGTCTCTTTCATTCCACCTATTACAATCCTGCCATCACTTCACATTACAGGTCAAAGTTATGGTGCTTAATTACCGCCTGCTCCCCGCTTCTAATAACCTGTCATTTGGGGGGAATTTGAATGTCACACCATATTGTGGAGCCGTAATGGCGTCCGGCAGATCCACTGATGGGACGTTTTAGGACAATTATAGCAGATATTCAAATCGCAGGTGGGGTATTGAGTGACCTGCAGCATACACAGATTATCTGTCACTGAGACACACACACACACTTCCTCCTCCACACTCAGAACTTGACCCTATGATCCTCCGCGCCTGACATTGACAAAATGAATGCCTCCACCGCCAAAATAGTTTAACTGTAGCCTGATCGCTTTTATTATCCTTCTAATCCAGATATCAGCTATTTCATCAGGCCGGAAGATATGCATGTCATGAATTATTTTGACACGGGGACCTTTTAATTTTCTCCAGCAATATTTCATCCCACCAATCAGCGCCTGAAGTCAGCGGTGCCGCGCGGCCGTGGCGGTGTTAGAGGACAGTGCTCTCCCGACGGCTTCAAATCATCTGGGAGCTGTAATGAGCTATGGACGCAATTATTATCATCTCCTGTGCTCACACATTTCATCAGCCCAAGGGGGGCAGACGCAAGACAACGCACAGGGCGTCTTAACCAAAACATGAGCTGTTTTAAAGTGTCACAGTATATGCCAGGATATTCTAGGTTAAATTCAAACTTTATGACAGCATCTGTTAGAATGCAACTTTTTGTGTTTGAGTGACTTACAATGAAAGTCTAGGGGGCGACAGAGCAACTAATTTAGAAAATAGATCAAATGTCAAAATTCTGGCACTTTCTGATAATCTTCAATAATTTTCTGATAAGTTACTCATTATCTTCTATTATTTTCAATAATCTGTTACACTCGAATGTACGTCACACTCTGTTACATCGTGACTTTAAAGGTACTTTGATAACACTGAAACATTAAACATGTTAGCATGAGGCTAGTGTGATTGAATTACCTACAATTTGCACTTTATCAGCTTTATCAATGTAACTATACAAAGTAATTTAAGTCACCCCAAATAAATACTTTTATTTATTTACTTAGGTGTGCATAATTTTACATTCACAGCAATTACGCAGATGTTTATCCACCAAGAAAAGTAGTCCCACCTTCAAAGCACAAATTGAGCTGAAAAGGATCAAATTTATTTGATTCCTTTTCTGTCAGATTTTAGCACTGCTTTGCAATGTTATTGAAATGCAATATTGATAACCAGTGTTTGAGATTTCAGTGTTTTTCCGTTCAGGGCCCAGAGACTTTACTAAAACTGCCACCAAATGGAATGACTTGACTTAACTATAGTTAGCTATCTGAGGGCTGTCCCCCTCCTAAAAATATGATTAAATAGCATGCTGTGTATTTTAAATAACCTTTTATACTTTAAATAGCTTTGTAAGTAGTAAAACAACACAAACGGGGCAAAAATGGGTTTTAATTTTTAGAAACATTTTGAGTCTCACCCTCCCTTGTCTCACAGTGCTTTGGTCAAAAGGCCTGCTTTCCTCTTTTTCATCACCTCAGTGTTGCCAAGTCTGCGGTTTTCCCCAGCAGAGTTGGGCAACTTTAACACTGTTGACGTGGGTTGTTTTTCATGTCCGCAACCCCAAGAATGCATGCAAATTTTACCGGGGCTATTTTATTCACTTAAACATCAAATGAAGTGATTATTTTCTCTTTAATACAGATGATGGCAATGTATTTTTCGATGAGTCCACTATGTTAGCAATAATAACGTTAACCGCTTGAAGGATAGTAATGTCTACAACAGACACGACCGCTGTTGTGCCGCGACCACAACAGCTTAAAGTTGTCTAATTTGGCACGACCTCCCTGTTACACTAATAGTAGTAAGGCTCTCTTCTGCGTAAACTTTTCCTTCCAAGTACAATTTTAGCTGTATTATTTGTGTAAATTTTATGTTTATTGTGCCCCCTACTGTTAGACGAAATTCACGCCCCGGCCACAATATGAAAGAAAAAGATCTATTGCTACTTCCGACATCACAACTTTAAAGAGACTTTGATAACAGTTAAAAATTAAAATGTAACATTAAACTGTTATAATAGAATAATCTACAAATTTGTACAAAGCTATATCCAATGTAATGATATATAAAGTACTTTAACCAACCCCAAACAATTCCTTAAAGGAATAACACATAATATTACACTCATAGCAATTACAGTAACACAAATGCAGATGCTCATCCGCTGAGAAAAGTAGTCCCATGTTACAGTTCAAATACGTAATAAACATTTTTACAGAATAATTGTATTTAAAATTCCTAAAATAAATTATGAGCTTCAATTTTATGTTTTTAAACATTCCAAAATGTCTTGCCCCATAGATTTCTGATTGTAACTACATTTATGTGTTCAAAGGTTTTTACAAAATGAGATGTGATTAGAAATTATTTCCGGTAAAAATCAACATTATGCCATAAATTGCTTTTTTTTTTCTTTTTTTTTTAAACCCAGTACTGTTTTAAGCTTGCTAACTCAACTTCATTAAAATTTATACATGCTCAAACATGGAATATTAGTTAAGTTAATAAGAAACAGACTTCCTTATAAACACTTTGAGGAATCACAAGACCCCAATTTAGACCTGCATACCATCTCTTTTAGACCGTCTGCTTGAACTAACCTTGCTGCTGTATCTTGATTTCTGAAGATAGATGTATGTGGAAAAGCTGGTTCCACTCTATGATCTGGTGAATCTATGACCTTCTCTGAGCCAGATGATGACCCTAGATTTAAAATGAAACATTTCAGAACATTATACAACAAGACGCCATTCCATCAGCCTTTGAGGAAAAGAAAAATGTTTCAATTAAATCTCCAGTATCAGCAGCAGCGCTGATTACACACACACTTTCACATCCTCAAAAAGTTATTTGACATAAATTACGGGTGTCATATCATTTTCCTGTACATAGAATGTAATTTACGCCCGATCCCATTGACTGGGAGCTGAACCTCGAATAAAATCGTCAAACTGCCTGGGCAATAAGATGCACCTTTCTCTCCCATCAGCACACAATCAGCCTGCTGGCTGCAGGCAGATTAACAATGCAAATACTGCTCATGATAGTAACAGACACATTTATGCACAAATACGGAGCTGTGGTCGATATCTTTGAGCGCCAGGGAGGTTTGGAGGCACTAGCTTTATCTGCTTCCCTCTTCATATAAAATGAACTGCCTAGTGAGAGGAGGGAAGAGATGCATCTGTAATACTCAATAAATTAAAACATGTTTAGAGGAATTCATAGCAACACTGTATTTGTCTCCAAGGTGAGTTTAAAAGTCTTTATGACAGTTTGCTTTTCAGTCAAATGTGAAACAATGAAAAACATCAGGTTTATGAGTATAATGATTATGCATATACACTGTTTGTATTACATAAGTCTTATATATATAGAACTATAAAATTAGCTTTTCTAGATGGTTTTCTATATTTACATCATTAAAATGTTTATGAAAAGAGTTCAGTGACTATGAACGTAGTGTTTTTTTTTTTAACAACATAAGAGACAAGAAAGAAACAAGAAAGTGCTTCAGTTTACCTGTATTCTTCTGACCTAATTTGCAAAAAAACGTGGCACTTCTTGCTCACCTTGGTACTGCTGGGCCTGAAAGCTTCATAATTTAGTAATATATATATATATATATATATATATATATATATATATATATATATATATATATATATATATATATATATATATACACACACACATACATACATATGCATGTATAATAAATGTATTATTTATATATATTTATATATATACACACACACACACACACACACACACATACATACATATGCATGTATAATAAATGTATATAATATAATAATAATAAAACTCAAAATCTACAACTCTGATCTTAAAGGAATGATAATAAAACTTATCTCTTAATCTGGAACCAGTCCAACAGATCCTAACTGAATCAGGAAAATTCTGCAGAAGATCATATTAGATAAACTAAAATGATTAAAAAAAAGCAGATATTTCCATTTGGTAATCCATTTTTTCCTCAAGAATTTATTTTTAATTGATCCAACTCATAAAAATGACTTTCAAGTCAAGAGTTTTTTTTGTTATTCTGTGTGTAGAGATATATAAAGGAATAAAATGTTGTGTCACAGGACCAGGTGTTCCGTAAACATTTTCATAAATGATAAAAACATAAACACACATATCTAGCTTATATAAAGATACATTTTCATTTATATACACTTAAAATGGTGTAACCTGATTTGTCAGGTTGATTTTAGTCAGATTAAAAAAACATTTTTGACTAGAACACCAGCAAAATAAAATTACCTCATGAAAATTTTTAATTACCTGAAAAAAAAAAACACTTCTTAGCAAATTCTCTCTTTTTTGACCCTGTTTGAATCCTCTAGGGTTGTTGTTGGTTCCAAAGTATGATAAAAATGTATCAGAAATCCTGCACATTCCTTGGGGGTTTTCGACTTCTCAGGGCTGTTCAGAAGGTATGGGAAGAAGTCGACATGTAAAGCGGTTGGCAGAATGGGTCTTAAATCAGTCTTAGTCTCATTGAGTCTCAATAAACACTTGCACACGGCCCTCACAAAGCTGTCATCAAACACTTAAGGACATGACAAGGCAAAACATGCACTTTGTCCTTAATGTGATCATTTAGCTATAGGCAGCAGTACTTCGCTGCATTGAAAATGCATGTAAAGCACAGCCAACCAGCGGCCCCTAGTGTCAGGACTGACACAGTTACTATAATAAAAGTGGCAGACATTTCTCCAGAGGCTTGCCGAGGTCTCTCTAGGCAGCTCTGGCTTTTAAAACCCAAAACCTATAGAGTAACATAATACTAAAACAATTACCCCCAGCTAAACTTGCCATATGAGCACAGTATAGTCACCATATGTGTGTCTTCTAGGCCTGTGGCCCAGCTGAGGTATCTGACCCACTTCACACAGCAATAGTGGTCTCAGGGTCTTTCAGACAGAGAGATGAAGGTGTGTATGTTGGATAAGGTGTGCTGTGATGATTGATGAGGTTTCCTGCGGCTTTCTCTCTGCACGGCCTTCACAAAAGGAGCAAAACAGAATGACTTTGTCCTGATATCTCAGAGACTACCCTACTAATGCTGCTACACTAATATTAAGGAATCTAGACTTGGAAAGTGTTGATTTACCAATTTAAGCTTGAGAATCTAACGCCATTGCCGGTATAGATAATAGTTGGCCATGCACATCTCTGCTGTCTAAGCAGGGCTAGAGGAAGTAGGTGTCCCTTTTGGCTGTTTACACACATCATCATAAACAAAACAGACTCTCTTTTTCTTCTTCTACTGCTGCAGGCCTCAGCATTTCAGTTGCCATGGTGTTGCTGGTAGTGCCCTCCTGATTGGTTGTTGGACCCTGGTTTTAAATAAGCAAAAACTGCATTTACAGCAATGCAGTTACACTGGATGGCGATGGGGCAATGCACTGTACCAGGACAAACATAAAAATATTTATATACATCACGTACAATTTTGAAAAGTATAGATCGGCTTAAAGGAGAGTTGTGTAATGTTGATCAGTAAGAAGAATGTTACAGTAACAAATTGGTGCCACTGAGGCTAATAAAGCACAATTTCCAGCGAAAACAAAACTCAACAAGTGAAATGTATTATCTATTTAATAATCCTTGTCTTTACTGTGAACAGCCAAGAGTTGTGTGTCCTAAAACTCTTTGTATATAACAGCGAATATGCACTGTACATGAGAAGCTACTAAAATCTACCATCTGCCATGGGCTCTGGTTCTGCGTTCTTGGAACAACAGCAGCTTAAACCGCTTCAAGGAAAGATGGTATACAGTACAAGATGTGGGGAAATAAAAATACAGAAAATGCAAAACTTGATTCAATTTGGATTTTGTTCATAAATATAACACTGATGGCCTCTCATCTCATCTTAAACCCAACTAAAAGCACACCACTGTGTGATTCCATTCTATACACTAATGCTGTCTTTGTAACAAATTCTTATCATGATGCGACAGTCTTAAAGCATTGCTGATTATATACAATACAAAAGGGTGCAAACACTGATACTTTACGACAACCCAAGTTTTCCAGCATAACAAGGTGAAAAATAAAACGACTGGGACATATACTGGTTTAACTCAGTTTGATATCGATGTGTGCAGGTCTCCTTTTGGGAACGCACATACATGAGACCATCAGTTGCGAGAGAACATACACACATCCCTGAGTGGACTGAACGTCCTGAATGCAATATGTGAGGTCAGTCGATTATCTAAACTGTTAAAAGACACTGTCGGTCAGGAAAAACTCAAGAGGTGATGGTCATGCAGAGGTGACGGGCACATAACCGGTCAAAAACCGAATCATACTTTTGGCTAGCAGGTGAAACCCACATTAAAAATGACCACGTGTATGAAAGGCCCTGAAGAAAACATTCAGATTAATGGCATTTAGGAATACACACACATAAACAAATTATTTTATAAATAGTCAGCATGGCATAAAAGAAAACGGCATTGATGTTTAAGAAAGGTACAAAAAGAAAAAAAAGTTTATAATATCAATTCCTAAAGGGTCAGAGCTATTTTACAACATAGTTTGCTACTGTAAAGAAGGTTATCTGGTGTTTGGCACATGCTGTAACATAAAAGGTTTGCATTATATACATAGTAACAGCTATTTCCTTGTGGCTTCCCTTTATTGGATGCATTAACCGTTAAAGGGATACTCCACCCCAAAATGAAAATTTTGTCATTAATCACTTACCCCCATGTCGTTCCAAACCCATAAAAGCTCAGTTCGTCTTCGGAACACAATTTAAGATATTTTGGATGAACACCGGGAGGCTTGTGACTGTCCCATAGACTGCCAAGTAAATAGCAGTGTTAAGGTCCATAAAAGGTATGAAAGTCATCGTCAGAATACTCCATCTGCCATCAGACGTGCAACCTGGGTTATATGAAGCGACAGGGACACTTTTTGTAAGCGAAAAAAATAAAATAAAATAACGACTTTATTCAATAATTCATTTGTCAACGGTCTCCTCTGTGTCTCTCCATATCACTGTATGCTGTATATGCTCTTCTGTGTCATCTGCGCCACAAGGATTCACTGTTTCTGCGTGCATTTAGCTTTGATTTGAAATAAAACAGTGCATCCTTGTGGCACAGATGACACAGAAGAGCATACGGTGATATGGATAGACACAAAGGAGACTGTTGACAAATGAATTGTTGAAAAAAGTTGTTATTTTGGTTTTCTTCACTTACAAAAAGTGTTCCGGTCGCTTCATATAACCCAGATTGCACGTCTGATGGCAGATAGAGTATTCTGACGATGACTTTCATACCTTTTATGGACCTTGACACTGTTATTTATTTGGCAGTCTATGGGACAGTCTCAAGCCTCCAGGTCTTCATCCAAAATATCTTAAATTGTGTTCCGAAGACGCATGGAGCTTTTACGGGTTTGGAACGACATGGGGGTAAAGTGATTAATGACAAAATTTTCATTTTGTGGTGGAGTATTCCTTTAATTATTATTACCACACACCAACCAGTGCTGGTGTTTTATTTGAGTTTTATGTGAAATCAGTTCTGTGAGGAAGAGTGAACCATCGCTACACATTTCAAACCTAAAAAAAAAAAAAAAAAAAAAAAAAAAAAAAATCACGTCTTCAGAAGGCTTTAGAAGTTCAGACGAAGCAAATAAAGAGGATTTAAAACTGAGAAAATTAATCAACATGCTACATAGCAAAGGCACACACAGAAGAAACTGGTTCAAAAAAAAAAAAGGCATTAAAAATACGCCATGCTTTGAAAAGTGTTGATTAATAAAGTGGTATTAGGACTATCAAATAAACGAAAAACAAAATAAGTTGTTTAAAAATGTACAAGAAAGCTGAGATGAAGGGTTAGAACACATCAGAAAGCACCCAAATTTGTAGAAAATGTACGAACCGCCTAGCGAACCCCCCAAGGTTTTGTTTAGTCTCAACAGAAACAAACCCGCAAGGAGAATCTGTGGCGAATCGTTTGAAAACCTTCCCCCGACCAAACAAAAGGGTGAATAAGAGAGAGCAGATATACACATGAAATACTTTCTGTGAACTTCTCCCGGTTGCTCTCAGGTTTTAGTGTCTTGTGTGGTGTGTATGCAGCGCTAACGTGAGTTTCAGGAGCAGGTTGGATCGCATACCATTTACAGCCACCGGTTGTGGCCTTTTTTAAAGTTGGAACAAGGTTATAAGTTTATTGCGGATGCGCTCTGCAGTCTGGCATGTAGAGTTGTAAAGGTGCGGGGCATGCGGGGAGTCGTGGGGTCACCAGTAAAATGAGCGGGACAGGAAGTTGGCGGCTGTGCTCAGCCAGCTCACGCCATCCTGCATGGAGCCCAGTCGTGTCACAGCCTTGTGCTGCTCCTGAGACGGGCTCTCGTCCTCAGGCAGATAATCCGGCAAATTTATGTTCTGCTCGACCACCACATCTGAGTCCTCTTGGAATGGGATTACAATCTGGATGGGAGGGAAAGAGAGCAATGGAAAGAATAACCCATTTTGTTATCATTTCTAAGCTTGCAAGAAGAATTCAATTATTTTGATGTTATATATATATTATTTAAAATAAAAAATATAAAAATTGGCAGCCCTCCTTAAGAATGGCATTTAAGAATTATAATTTTTTGGAACAAAAATATTGGTGCACAGACAGACAGACAGACAGATAGACAGATAGATAGATAGATAGATAGATAGATAGATGAATGGCATTTAAGAATTATAATTTTTTGGAACAAAAATATTGGTGCACATAGATAGATAGATAGATAGATAGATATTAAATGAAGTTGTGTTATTTTTTTTTATTTTTGTTTTCTATTTTATTTATTTATTTGAGTGGGATATTTGTTTGTGAAATTTGTTTTTTTTTTTTTTTTTTTTTTTGCTATTTTATATCAATTATATTCTTTATTTGACATAATATTTTTACTTGCATTAGTCCAGCCCTACTAATTATAATGTTGTTTTTCATAATACATAGCTCTTCATTTGTGTCTGTTCAATGCAAAACAGTGGTATCAACAAGACCATTACTTAATCAATTGTGCCACCTGCTGGTTGAAGGAGGAAGTGCATAGTAAAGCAGTATCCAAGATCCTCCAGGGTGACGGGCATCGGAGGTCATGAACGTACCGCTGCATGTAGACATTGCCCTTCCAATTCAACCAGAGAGGACACATCTTTTTTTAATTACCACACAGTGCCTATTTGCACTGCATGCAATAGTGTGTATGTGTGTGTGTGTGTGTCTCCAGGGTCCTCTGACACAAGGTTTCAGGGCAGCGGGACATCATGAGTGATCATGTGATGAGGGGAAAATGAGTAAGTCTTCTGATGGGGCGGGTGTAGCAGGGTTCACCCTCAAAGTGTCGAAATGCATGACCCTCAGCTCTGAGGACAGATGCAGACATGACATCACTGGCAACAAAATGAAATGCAGCACCTGATTTGAAAGAATAGCTCAACTGGCCTGAAAACTGTCATTTGAAACTCATAAGATTTTACACTGAATGCAAAAAAAGATACATTTCACAGCCAAAAAAAGGAAAGCGGTCTAGCTTCAAATAGTGACTTGAAGGGGAGTAGAAGTCTGTTTTGTTAATTGATATTCCAAATGTTTTAGAGTTCTAGTTTCAAAAGGTGAGTAGATTATTATTTTGATGTTTTTTCATGACTTTGGTTGAAGCTATAGCAGTTCCCAAGGCCTGAAGAATGAAGAAACAGTATGAGAATGCTGAAACGGACTCTGATCTATTAGATGGTGCTCAAGAATCATTTCTTATAATTATCAATGTTGAAACCAGTTGTGCTGCTAATATTTTTGTATTTGATACATATTTTTTTCAGGATTAAAAATAGAAAGTTCAAAAGAATTACATTTATTTGAAATAGAAATCTTTTATAGTACTATAAATGCTGTTAGTGTCCCTTTTGATCAACTGAATGCATTCTTGCTGAAAAGTATTAATTTAAAAAAAAAAGTCTGTTACTTTATTAAAGCTTTTTTTTTATTAAAAATGCAAAAAGCAAGACACTTTTTAAAATTGTATTAAAAATAACTATATATACTACATATTCAGTCAATGCAACATTAGCTAATGTTAACCCTGTTAAGTCTGTAGATGGTCATATGGATTGCGCTAGACTGTAAACTTACCTCAGCCTTCAAGTCTGATCGGATCCTCACCACACATCTCTTCACAGCCATCTGGAAGGTAAAGCTGATGACACCTTTGATCTTTAGCAGGGCTTCTTCACAAAGACTCCTCCGAGCCTGACATACACAGAGACAGAGTGTCAAATTGTGCTGAACCAAACATTTGACTCTCCATACGCTCTGATTAAACAGGTTCCATTACAAGCTGTTTGACTGCAGTTACCGAATCATCAAGTCCATCGATCTGAAGCACCACTGTTTTGGCCCGTTTGTTCGTTGAGCCCAGGAAAAACTGTGCTTTTTTTCTGCAAGAGGCGGCTGCTTCTGCCTGTTCGGCTTCTGTACTGCTGGAGTTCTGCAGGATCTCGTAGATCTCAGAAGCTAGTAGCTTGGTTTCTCCTGGCGACGTGCCCCTAGTGAAACACATCACAGATCACTGTAGGATTCACAGCAGTTGACAAAAAAGAACAATAACAGCCACTGTTGATGAACAATGAAATAATTGAGCAAATACGCTTGTGTAGTCTTGTTAAAAGATTATGTATTTTACATTTCAGTACTTGTCGCTGCTGATATTTGAAAAGGTCATCACTCCAGCAGACAAGGGGAGACAACATAGATCTGCACAGCATGAGAGCTGGAGAAAAGTCAGTCTGATGGAGCTTGAGCCAACTAACCTTTAGCACATACAATATTGTGATTCATCAAGTGTCATGCATTCCATACGGATTAATATCACAAGCAAGCATAAATGCATATTGAACTTAATTTAATTAAGTCTAAAAATTAAGAGATTGATGCATCATAGTAAGAAGAGACAAAATATACTGTTACTATATTTTAACAATACTGTTTTGAAGACAAAATAAACTAAAATAAAATGTGTGAATATTTTTTTTTTTTATCTTACTTCTTACACATATATTTATTTTTTATATATTAATAGCCTTATTGTACTGCATATTTTCTTAAAGGCATCTATAAAAACCAACCAAGAAATTGTTTATGTTTTTAGGATATTTTTTTTTTTTATTTTTGTATTTTTTTATTCTTTGGTTTGGTTTGATTTTTATTTTTGGATTAGTTTCTAATTTCCCGATAACAGGCAGCTGTAGATGATGGTATATATAGATTTAAACATTTAAATATTTTATAGGTAAATATAGATATGTAGATAATCACATGACCCGGTTACCCACCAGCACAAATCAACCCACTCTCCCCTTCTGATGAGGGGAAAAAAAAAAAAAAAGTCTCAAATAACTAATCAAAAGTTAGTAAAATTGTATATATTCAGCCAATCAGTTATTTGGTCACTAAATATACTCAAGTGACCTGTTCCTTTACTAGGGTTAAAAAAGACAGTAGTTCCTTGACATCAGCAGTTGAGGTCAAGCGTGACATCAGGATCTTGATATGCCCTACAGGCGCTAATAGGGGAGATGCAACACTGCCATCACTCATGCAGAGTTACAGAAACGGACATCTGCTTGCTGGCACATCTGAGCTGCCAGACCTCAAGCTTCCCATGTACACCTGAGGGAATGCTGATGGCATCTACATCCTGCGTCAAAAGGTAGCTGTATATCAACCTATGCAGTAAACAGCTAGTATTAAAAACACAATGTGAGAAAACACTAAACGTTCATCAAAAAAACAACTATTTCTAATCTTTTTTTCTGAGATCTGCAGTGTCATCAGGGGTGATGAAGGATTCCTTCACTTCCTCAAGCCATAAAATTTCACAGACTGGGGCGATACACGACCTCTACCCAAAGTCGTTGTGCAGGAAATAGTGACAGGCAGCTTGTGGAACTGCAGGGCACTCCTTGATGGCGTCTGTGCTAACTGAAGTGACTGGTGAATCGAAGGGTGCGGGCAGGGAGTCGCCCTGAGAGAAGGATAAGCAGCTCTCTGCCAACCATTGGCACTTCTGTCTGTGAGGTTCCATGTAAACAGTCGCTGTCTAAAAGCCTGCAGACTTTCGTACTCGAAATAAGCCTGAACTGCAGTAGTATACACACATACATGGATCCTGTGCCTCTATACTTAGCCATGGGGGTGTCAAAAACACTACTTGCTCCATCACAAAAACAAATTGTCATAAAAAGTTAAATATTATAATTATTATTGGCTTGTTATATAAAATAATACTACTTTATTATTAATATTGTTATGTAACAAACTGTTGTTATTAAAATTGTTATTATTATTATATAAACATCTCATTTATTAACAAATAATTTGATCGTTTTTTAATGAAACAGCAATAAATGTAGATATATGACATCTATAAATATATAAACAATTTTGCTAGAAAATGGTGCTTATTCTAATATGCTGATTTGGTATGGAAGAAACTATTATTATTATTTTTGGTAAATGTATAAGAAATATGAAAAATCCATATTGACTGACCAATATTCTGAACATTATTATTTTTGGTAAATGTATAAAAAAATATGCAAAATCCATATTAATTTGACCAATATTCTCAACATGGCCACTGAACACGAACTCTCTGTCTATAGCGGTATGATATTCTCTCTGGTGTCTTAGACTGACCTCTGCTGGACACTAACCCATGGCGAGCAAAACAAATGTAATTGTGCACTACATCAGGTTGCTTGACAGTTCACATTACGTTACAGCAGCAAGCTTGCATCATCACTCCCGTTTAGTGTCAAAACAGACAAACCTGCTTATGACAGGACGACCTTTCTCGTGCGCTTAAAATCTGCCCACCACACACATTCACTTCAACTAAAACAGCAGGATGAGGTTTTCTGCAGGAAAGTGCAAAGCGAGCTCCTGTTGCCTTCATGTTTTGTGGCAGCGTGACGGGAACGACTTACTTCTGCATGACGTTCTGCAGGCTCAGCATCATTCCCAGCTCGTCCTTCATCTTCTCCCTGTTGGAGCGGCATTCTGCCAGGTAGCGCACTGCCTGGAAGGACACAAAGCCATTAAGGGTCACGCAGGGCCATTACAGAGGCAAATCGCCAGGCACCGCTGTGATAACAAATCCGTTAACAGAACACCAAGAACTACCTCAGTTCAGGTAACAGCATTCCAGTGTCTATTTGTGTGTGAGTGTGTTAAAAAAAATTCTTTTACTAATTTTTCCACAGGTGTGATGTCCGTCTGAAAGAGGTTGACATGAAATATTTTAGGTTATACAAGTCGCTAATCAAATAAAGAAATTTGTGACATTGACCATATCAACTCCTTTGTACAGAATGTCAGATATTCTTGCTTCCATCGTAGAACAAGATGCTCCGGAACATTCTCAAATCATGCTGGAGAACACGGATCATAGCTAGACGTCTCTGTCCATCTTACAGAGGAAGGTGAAACACTTTCTTGTCTGCCTGAATAGTGGGAGGTTACTGTTTATGTTATGGTAATTATTGTGGAAGTTAGGGTATGCATTTTGCAGTCATGTGATGTGTCTATGGACAGCTGGGTGTGGCAATGAAAGATCTGATTGGTTGATACAAATGCCTTGATATCAAACAAATAAAAGCATAATGATAATAAAATAATATATAAAATTATTATTAGTTACAAGTATGGCAGGTGGCAGTCATGGATGGGCTTTGCTTGATCTGATTGGTTGATATACATCCCTTGATATCTAAGAAATGGTATCAAAGTATGAGTTCAATAATAATAATTATTATAATTTATATCAAATGTATTTATTTGAAACAATACCAATGTAAATAATATTTGAAATTATTTTAATATCAAATATAATAACTTGGAAAACGTAAAAATGTTTGGAGGTGTAATTCAATAACTTGACATTATAGCAGGAAAATTCTAAAGTTGTAAATGCTGTGTATTATGCTTTATACAGAGATATCTGAATTGAAGTTGAAGCTGAAATCATTTACAGTAACCTATAAATATACCACTTATAAGGTTTCCCAGAAAAACTGAAACATTTTAGCTATTAAAACATTACTCTTTGTTTGAGAATATCGCCATATGATCACTATAATAAATGTTTTTAATGGAACACTATTGTCATCATCTATCTTTAAGTTCATAAAGACTCCTAATTTATACCCATAACTACCACTATGCTAACATGGTAGTAAACCATAGAAAGAAAGACCGTCTGCGAATGTTTCACACACAGAATCTTACCAATAGCGCAGAGTAGACGACTTGTGGACTGGGGTGATCGAAGAAGAGAATGAGGCCTGACAAGCAGCCTTTATCTTCAACAATAGCTCTCCTGTTGAGGGGGTCAGCAGCTAAGTCCCTCAGCTGATTCACCACAGCCAAGGCATCAGGCTCCCCGCTCATGGTGCTCCCACACCAAGGGCCATGCACATCAAATACACAGATCTTAGCTGAGGGGGAATAAAAATCAGAACTGGATTACTTCTGATACTGCGGAACATGCTGTCAATGACAGAAAGCACAGGTTTATCATAAAAACAACATAAAAGCTGGTATAAACTGAATTACATAAAAATAATTTATATAAAAAAAAAGTTTCTGTCTGCTCAACCTCTGGTATAATCTATTTATTTTTTAATATACATTATCAAAAATTTTGTAACTATATTAACTAAACAAAAAAAGAACACGAATCTGAGATTTATTGTATGACGTCACTCAGTCAATATACATTGTCGCGCGACCTTTTGCAATGATTTACATATGATCTCTATGCATGAAACTTATTATTGGCTTTTATTCATAGGGAGATGATTTATATATGATTGTCTTGTTTGATTTAATTGTCACCACATAGCATCATGTGGCCTTTAAACGGGCCCTGTGCTAACCGGCTAACAATAACACCGCCTCACAAGACAAAGGCAATCTGAATTCTCATACGAGTCGTGAAACTGCATGTAAAAGCAAACATTTTGGCGCTGCTTTCTCAGTCATATTTAGTCTAAAGACAGACAGACACCAATGCATGTGGATATGAATGTCTTTCTATGAACAAGAACAAAAACAATACATGTAGGTATGAATGTATTTGTGTATTATTTTTTTTTGATGTGGATTTTTTTTTTTCAGCTATATGAAGCCAAAACATAATAATAAATGTATTATGAGTGTATCTGATTCTGATGTGCATGGTATATATATCTTGGTAACCTTGTGTGTGTGTTGTGGCACTGTTGTCCACTCATAACCTTACAGCAAACACGCCCAGGACGGCTCCTCTCTTCAGACGGTCCTGTCCAGTCAGAGGATCAAACCCGCCAACAAATGAAGTGTTGATGGATACGCGGCTGGATGTAGCTTGTGTAATTACGACGACAGTGGAAACGGTTAAAAATCTCTATGTCAGCTGTTCTGGTCAGGCATTTTTGCCCATTATCTGCGGAGTTTTTAGCACCCTTTACACTTCCTGGATTTAGACAGACTGATTGGAAGATGTGGAATATGACGCCATGCATTCTCGACCAATTAGAAAGGGTTTTACTACGAGACCAGGTTAATTTCTTATAATATGAATGACAGATTAAAAATTATGGCAAATTATACAATTGTTTTAACTCTGAACCGACACTTACTAAAGTATTTGTTTATTTAGCTATTGTTTTTTTTTAATACAAAGAAAGCATCAGGACCAAGGAAGCAAGTAAAATACTATTCATCTATTTTATTTATATTGGGGTTATACTAAAATATATAAACGCTTTAAAATTCACGACAAAACAAATGGAATTTCAAAGGCAGAACAGAAACATAAAAACAATCGTATTTCACCTTTAAAATGTGGACTAGCAGATGAAAATTGTCTTGTTCTGATATATGTTATGATAGTGATATCTGGACAAACGGGGAAACGCACAATTTCTCAGTGTGCATTTATTTATAGCCAGCCAGTACAATACATAAAACAAAAGAAGCGCGAGGCAAAAAAAGCAAAAATTTTAAATGATTTCCAAATAACCAATGTTTAACAATCTGTTTTTAAATTCAGTTTTAATTTTTTTAATTTGAATTAATTTTTTTAAGATGGAAAAGGTTTATTTATGAATATAAAGCTAAAGAAATTTAAAGTAATAACATAAAATTGTCTTATTTTTACAAAATAAGTCACAGTCAACCAAGCACCACTTACTGAAATACAGCAAATCCATTCCATGGATGCGTTCCTGCATGCCTCGTGCGTGTGAGTCATAACTCGCTTATGATTGGACAGTTGTATTGTCAATCCACTTCTCTAAACCAGTGGTTGACTCCGTACTCATAGGACCGCCCCATTGCTGGAATATTCTCAAACTCTATTGGCCAATACTGTTAAGTCCCGCCCTTCTTCCCCAACGACTGTTCCCGCATTGTGGAAAAAAACACAGGTAACAGCTGGATAGCATTAGCGTAGCACAGCTAGGATCCTACTACTCTGTAACACTGCAATTTACACGGTAAAACATCTATATTTTCTTGTAATGTCCTATTAGAAACAGCGACAACTTGTGTTAACAACTGAGCGCCTTTAATATAACACTGAAACAATAACGCTTGGGTTTTAGCGCCTTTAACCTTTGCGGTAAAGTTAGTTTTGTGTTTGAGTTTTTTGTTAGTTAAAAACTTTGATGTGCTTTACGAGGAAACTACTAGAAAAATGTTTAGTACCTCAGTCTTTTCTGGCAAATGACACGGTGAACATCACGCTGAACAATGGCTGTTTGCCACATAGTAACTTTTTAGGAAAGCAGGAGTGCAGGAGATACGTTTTGTACAAGATGCTCTTCTGCAATGTGACAATGACTGACAGTTCACAGGGATTGTAAGGATTTTCATGTGGAAAACCAGTGTACTCTATAAAAGAAGAGATGTTAAATTAAAAATGTAAGTCTAAAAGTGATTCTAAGACTTTTTTTTTTATTTTTAGGTTTTGATCTGAAGATGACCTAGCACAGATCCTTGATGATGAGACAGATCTGAGTGAAGTTACAAGATGAGTGGAAGTCATAGACTGATAGAAATGGACCTGGTAAGATAATTATATGAACAGTTTGCGCTATTCATGATTGGAAGAATGTTCATCTTTATATTTCTCTTAGGCTTTTGGATCATTGTCAAAGTCTTATGGGTCATCCAGGAGTATTGTCAGAAGAATTGCCACAAATCTTCCCTTAGCACCCTGCCCTCGTGTCCATTTTCAGGTAAAATATCAGTCTTTGTTCATTCAAATGTGTCAAAACTTATAAATGAAAGAATCTCTCAAAATGTTTGCAATTATTTCAACGGACAATGGTCTTTACAAACTATTTTGTGCACATTTGTATTTGGAGTGCCTGTTATGTTTTTAAATATTTGCAGTCTTTAGTATTTTCAGGTAGTCTTCATTCCATTATTATCAGTGTTTTCCACCTTTATTAAATTTTTACATCTCAAAAGCTTTAACACCCTCCATTTTTGGCCTTTCATTCTTCATTTCTCCCACATCATCATATTTCTCTCCTGTTCTGTTTTGATTCCATCAGTGTGCTGACAATAAACAATCATGAATCTGGGACAGGCTTCAGCTCACAATATCTCATCTGGCCTTTTCCTACCGTCTAACCTTTAAAACAAAAGTATGATGACATTAAATTCACCTTGAAACTTTTATTACTGTCTCTGTTTCTCTCTTTTCTGCCCTTCCTTCCAGCTGTCCTGTATGTCAGGAATGCAGCATGTCTGCTTTAGGTCAGTTCTCTGGATCATTGCTGAATAAATTAGGCCAAGAGCTCTTTTAAAATAAAAGTTTTGAAGTGCTTATTTTTAAATAAAATACTGGCTTTATTATTTATTTCCTCTTGATAAAGGAGCTAAATGGCATTGTAATGTTATAATTGCTTCATTAATCGCTAGGCGATGTCTAAACCCCTTTCCGTGGTGCTGTTTACTTTGTCGTGGCTATAAAAACATCTGCCGCTTGTTCTGCTGTTGTAGTTCTGACATTGTTTGAGTGCTTGAGTGTCTGTGAGGGTTTTTTTGTTGTTGTTGTGAGACTTGTAATGTGCCCTGAGCAGGTGTTGTAATTATTAACTGTCTTTGGGTTGTGTAGCTTCATCCATTCACTGCAGGAGCGAGTTTCCTCAACTGTTCAAATGGGCCAAATGGACTTGTGGCCACACTCGCTGATGTGGGCTGGATTGACAGAGAAGAGAGCGATGGTGCTGGCAGGAATAGGTGAAAATATTTCTAAATTGATTTGGAAAACAGAAATTTGAATGTCGTAATTATCATGTATGTATCTGTATGTCCCGCAGGTTTGAGACGGATTCTGGGTTGTTTTTCCGTAATGTGTTTTGCAGGTTTGTTGGAGGTTGGGGGTTGTTTTTTAGCTTGCACCAGGATTGAAGTGCACTGAGGAGTCAGACGATCATAAACGATGAAGCCATTCAGAAAATCAGTGCTCTGGAGACTGAGCTGGCCAAACTCAGAACGCAAATCGCACAGATCGTTCAGGCACAGGAGCACAGCGCTCAATCTACAGGTTAGTTGCAGTGCTACTTCAGTGTTATTAGTATATACTATTTCAGTATTTATTAGTATTTTGAAGTAGCTTTTATTTTTATATTTGTAGTTTACATTTTAATTTGAAGTTAGAAAAAGTCTTAAATCAGAGAAGAAAGTCTTACATTTATAAAGTCATGCCATTAAATGTTGCATGCATTTCAAAAATATATATATATATTTATCTTACTCAGTATTTTTTTGTATTCCAGTAAAAAAAAAAACTTCCTTGAATCAAGATACATTTATTTGAGATGCAAAATGAAGATATAAATTCTTGTTTTCTGAGAAATGTAACAAAATTAAGTGGATTTATGCTTGAAACAATAAGATTTTTTTGGTTTAAGGTTGAAACAATTATCAATTTTTGATTATGTTTATGTAAATGAGTTTATGAAAGTCCATTAGTTGTTTTTCATATTTTTGAGTTTATTGAGATATATTTCACTTAATAGGTATTTTTTTTTTATTGTTATAATTTTTTTGTGTAATGTATTTATATTTGTAAGATTCAATTTATTCCATAATTTTGTCTTTAGTTGATTTTAAATTTGTTTTATATTTTTGTCTTTAGTTGATTTTAAAAAGGTCTTAAATTTACGTTCACAAAACCTGCAGAAACCCTGTTAGATGGATAGTTGCACACACTTTTACATGCCCCATATAAATGCCCCATTGATGTTAATGTTGATTGATAAGTTTGTAACAATACATAGTTAATTGTTCTTAATGCCAAGTGTTGGCGTACTTGCATAAGTTGTTGTTTCTGGCATGTTCAAAACGTTTGCTTAGTTTTGGCATTTTTTAAATAGTTAATTGTTCTTAATGCCCCAAATTTATTACTTTGGTATTTTTAATTTTTTCATATTTAAAGTTTTTTTTTTTTAGTTTTTTTTTTCCAGCTAAAGTGTGGTTTTTTGGTTTGTTTAGGTTTAAGAGTGGCTCCAGTTCCACCTCCACCTCCGCCTCCTCCACCACCTCCTCCTCCTCCATGTCCCGGCATGCAGAAAAGCTATTCTGCTATTGATCTCATCAGAGAGCGGCGTGGGAAAAAGGCGGAGGAGAAGACAGTACTGGACTCTGCACCTAAAAAACAGAGCTTCCCAGCATGCTAGACGTACTGAAAGACTTGGGCAAAGTGAAGCTGCGCTCAGTTAAGAGGTGAATGTTATAGGGCTTTATCTGGACAGTGATGACATACAAAGCTGATTGTAAACACTTACCAGTAGAGTTCATTTGTCCTTTCATTCCCAGTCATCAAGAGGACACAAAAGCAAAACCTGTTGAGCCCACAGACGCTGCAGCATTAATCGCAGAGGCCCTGAAACGCAAGTTCGCTCACCGCTACCGGAGCGACAGTGAATGTGATGGCAACTTAAACTTGATAGTTCCTGAGAATAAGATCCATGTGGAAACACCGCAGGTAAGAAAAATCACTTGAAAAAGTGATCTCAGATGTATATTGTCATAGTGCCATAGTCACTTTGTGACATTGCTTTTGCAGTTTGGACAGCATATGCTAAGATCAACTGGAAGGAGGAAACTGTACTAGTATGGAGCAACTCATCTGAGCAGGTTAATGTAGTTAACCTGATGTCTTGTAATTTTCAATAAGCTGGCTAACTTTTCTTGTTAGCCCTCAAAATGTTGTTAGTGTTCTTTTAGGTGAGCATGCAAATGCCAAACACTATGCAGTCAATCTGGTTTCCCTATTGGATATCTATGTAATTTTGCACTTTGAAAAGTTCATCTCTATCAATGCATCTTGTACCACAGCCAGTTCCATCATTAATGCCAGTTACCCGAGAAATGTTCTTTTTGTTCGGTTTTATGTATGATTTTATATGTGGATTTATCTGGATCTGTTGAAGGTCAACAGTGCAAGTATTCGACTTTGTTAGATTCCTTATTTGAAGGGATAACGTTCAAAACAAAGTGTATGGATTGTTTTTTGTTTGTTGTTTTTTGTGTATTTTTGTTAAATGCTTTGCACAGAAGTTTTGTCTACTTCAAATGTATAGTTGATCCTTTTGTTTTTTTTTTTTTTTTTGTAATGTTAGGTTTTTCTGTCACGTAACCACTATAACAATTATGAACCACACTTTTGTGATCATAAATGTGACCCTGAACCACAAAACCAGTCATAAGGGTCAATTTTTTAAATGATGAACCACACTTTTGTGATCATAAATGTGACCCTGAACCACAAAACCAGTCATAAGGGTCAATTTTTTAAAACTAAAATATTGAGAAAATCGCCTTTTTAGTTGACGTCCAAAAGAAGTTCTTAGCAATGCATCTTTACTAATCAGCAAAATGGTTTTGATAGTGTTTACAGTTTAAGCAAATATAACAAAATATCCTCATGCACCAATAGTCAGATCATTTGCATTATATTATCCTAACAGTAAATTTTTGGCACTTACCCCCAAACAAACCCATATAGCTCGATTATTTTGGCCCATACAATGATTTTTTTGGCTATTGCTGAAAATATACCCCAGCGACTTAAGACTGGTTTTGTGGTCCAGGGTCACAAATAAGGTTTAGATGGTGCTGTCAGTAACTGAAGAATTCTTTAATGAGAGCTAATTTAAAATCCTTTTTAGGTTCTAATTTATTATTTTGGAACATTTCTATGTAGTTATTTAACCAGTTATTCAAATACTTGAATAATGTAGTTTTGTTTGTCTATGACATATCAAGCTTGCTATCTCTAGTCCAGTGCCATTTAATTAAACTTAGTTATTTTATGGGTTTTGACAGTGTTATTTACTTGGCAGTCTATGGGACAGTCACAGGCCTCCCGGTTTTCATGCTTAATATCTTAAATTGTGCTGCGAAGACAAATGGAGCTTATGGGGGTTTAGAGTTTTGTTTAATTGGTTGATGACAAAATTTTCATTTTGGGGTGGAGTATCCATTTAATGGCAAGCACATAGGAAGAGTACCTCAGAATTGAAGGGAATCTCTTAACGGAGACATATTTTTGGTTTTATTATAAATCGTGATAATTTTTCTAAATGGGTTGATTTTATTTCACACTACAGCACCATTTTTAATGGGCTTTCATTTCTTGAATAAACCTAAAACTGTCAATCTGTGTCTTTTCATTTCTGTATTGAGGCTTCTATTTGGCTACATTTTGACATACTTATCACATGATTAAGTTCATATTTATCAGATTGACTGATTGATATAGGGTAGAGTGACTTTTTGTTATATTTTATTGATAAATTTTGTGAATTTTTAAACATCAATCAAAACGTTATACGGCAAAGCCTTTACAAAATGGCTTGACACATAGGTCGTCTCCCCAAAATGGCTGTTACAACAAACTGTAAACAGTTTTTTTTTTTTTAAATCAACAGTCTTACAGCACTTACAACAAAAATACAAATCACCTAAAATAAAGCACCTCTTCTCTTTCAAAATATCAAGAGAAGCACAAAAAACAACTGTCCATTCTGTACAGAATCCAAAACAATTCACAAAAATGGAATGTTCAATGTTAAAAATCAAATCATTAAACCAATTCTCCATATATTAAAAAGAAAAAAAAAAATTCCATGACAAAAAGGCAAAGGGTCAGACAGTGCACTAAATGGACAATGTGATGAGTTTAAAATGAGAACGAAAGCTGGTTTGGTCACTTAGCTTTGTGCATAGTTTTAAGGCATTGTGTAGCAGTCTTCCGAAGAGACGAGAGTGGCTTCGAGACATTCTGAGAAGGACTTCTTATTTTTCTTTACAAAATACAGAGGAGAGAGAGAAAGAGGGGTGGCGGCTACCTAGAAAAGGCACCTTTTACTTCCTTGTTTCTCCCAAATAAGCAGGTCGGTGAAAACCTGAGCGAAATCCATGGAGAGTCCGCTGACAAGATCCTTCTTCCATGGTCGAAAGGGTTCATCTCTGCCACCTTTCACGAAGCGACGTTCCTTCAACACATTGTCTGAAATACAGGGGAGAGAGAAGCAATGGAGCACAAATGGCATTCGTATGGCATCTGATGCGTCACACCGACATGGTTGCAGTCCGACAGATTTCGTTGATCATCAGCAGTAGGCTTTGAAAAAAAATTTACAAGTGGTTCTTCACATCTGTGCTTAAAAGGCAATAATCACAGAACTAACGATTCAGTTAGAAACAACATGTGTAAACAGTCTTCAGAGGCAGCAAAAGGACTGGGCTCTTCACATTTGTATTTTTGTACACAAGGAGGAAGATTGATTTGCAGAAGCACTGGCACACGCTCACACACACCGCTCGCACTCATTCGGTTTCACACACATTGTCTCTTGGTGTGGTTGTAAAAAACCTCTCCTTTAAATACTCAAGGTATTTCAAATGACTTTCAGAGCAATTCATTATTTCAAAATGGCACTTTAAAGCCATAGGAGGGGGTTCCTTCCTACCCCACATTCCCTTACAGTCTTTAATCAAAGCATCAGAGTTGAATTAGTAACGCCCAAATAAAAAAAAATAAGGTTAAATAAATACATCACGATAATTTAAAGAAAACAAAATTGCAGCAGTAGCCAAATGAGGTATCTATGTATTGCTCTATGTTGAAGGGTAGATGAGTGCTTAAAATTAAATAAATTAAATCAACGAACGAACGAAAAAGAAGAAAACAAATCATCAGTGGTTGGTTGGAGATGGGTGGCGAGCAACTCAAATGTAAGATGTTTGGCTGAGGGCAGTAGAGGTGTTCTGCGAGCGCTGGGGTGTCATGACTCTTGGCTTCCCTGAGATAAGGCTCTGGAACTGGGCTCTTCTGTGGCTCGGCCCGGTTCGGATTCCCCCTCCTCGGAGCTCCCCGATGCCTCGGGCTCCATGGCACTCCAACTGGCCTTGTTCAGGCCCAAATGGCCGAGCATTGTCTGAGAGAGCCGCGTGTCTGAAAAGCGCGCCCACTCGGCAAACAGAGGCTCCACCACGTAAGTCATGAAACCTGGTGGCAGAGATCACTTGATCAGCCAGACCTTATAAATAAATCATTTATCGTAATGATAATAATAATGCGATTATTACATAATTACTATATTATAAACACACACACACATATAATAAAAAAAAAAACAAATGCAAATGTATATATTTAAACATTCTAACATTACCGATTTGAACACTGGCTATGGTGTTGGCTTCACTATCACACAGTGGACTGATTTCAAGTTTATGCTTCTTTTCGATGTCACCTAAATATGACGATGACAACAAAGCACAATGATTAGCTTTTGAACTAACAGCACATGTATAGAGCAAGGTCATCATGAGAACTGGGTACCTTGGTGGAAGAATTCCTCCGTGACCTTCTCACTCCACTGTTTGCTGAGTTCCCATGGTCTACATGGGTTACAGATATCTGCACACTTCAGGGCCATCTGGAACACATGTACATTTATGCCCAACAGTTTTAGTCTTTATTAAAAAATATGGTATGCAGTCCCTTCCATTTTAAAACGGGACGTCACAACTTCAAGTACATTAATCTTTTTTATTTAAAGCAAACATCTTGTTTTTAGTGTAATTAATGCTGAATTGCAAATTCCCACCTGCAGAACGAAATGTCGATGAGAAGCGTTTCCTAAACACAAGTCGTTCTCATCCAGATGTGTCCTGAAGCGGGACAGGTACTCATTCTGTCGGCTGATATCTGTGGCCAGAATGAGTGATCCCAGCTGCCTCTCTATACTCAGACTGTTAGAGACACCAGTTAAAGTCAGTCAGTCATAACAGAGGTCATTTACATAGAGAGTAGTAGAAAAAAATGACTTTGAAAAATAGAATGGAAAAAGATGAAGCATGGTCATTAATGCTTTGGAGATACTAACCTGTCTTCTGCAGGAAGATTGGAAAAGAGTTCGGTCTCTCTGAGCAGACCCACTGCAGACCTCCAGTGATGGTTCTCCAGAACTGAGGTATTCTACAGAGCGACACAAACACACCTCAGTGCTGACAAACTTTGACATCTTTACAAATACAGTAATTTGCTTAGAACATAAAGAGGATTGTGGAGCTAATGATGTGTTTAAATCCCATTGGATGGTGCTCTAACCCGGTACAAAGCTGCAAGGTAATGGTTGGTTTTGATGAGGAAAGGCTGGTTGACGCCAGGGTGGTCCAGATCGTGTGTGGCCGCGGCCAGCAACCCTAAGAGGATGTCGAATGATGTGAGGGACTGGGCGAGCTGTGTGGTCAAGATCATGTGTGGCCGAGTATAGATGTAATAATAGGATGTGGATTGATGTTAGTTTAATACAGGGACAATCACCTTGGGTTCTCTCAGGTAACAGTGCATGGCCTGGGTGACATCAGCAGCATGGACTGCATTATGGTAAGGGTTCTGATTGTGGTAATCTTCTTGAACCAAAACTGTAACCAAGAGTACAACATTTTAAGTAATTCAGCCAGATTAGTACAGAGGGTATATATCAGGGCTAAATCGATGATGCCAATCAATAAATAGTTGGATCAGTGCACTGTGGCAAGCAGAACCTTCACCAGGGATGTTTACAGTATTGAAAAAATATTTTTTATTATAATAAATATATTTTTTATAATTAGTAGTATAAATTGTGGAGGTCACATAACAACCCAAATGTGTGCAAAGTATAAAAGAAGTTTTGTTTGGAGAATATCACTATGCAAAATGTGGAATAACATGTATTTAAGCAAATAGAACTGTGCTTTAAAAATACTATTAATGAAAGAAACTAAGTTTCAGTCGTAAACATAAAAACACTTACCTAGAAACCGACGCAGTTTAACCATGTCTAACTGGAAGAGCTCAATGAGACCATACTGGTTCAGCAAATTAAATGTCAAGAAGACAAGACTGTTTCCTAAAAACAACAGAGAATATAAGAGGAATGAGGAATTGGGCAAGGCAAAATTGCACAGCCATAATTCAACCAGCAGGTGGCAGAGCTGACCACAACTACATGTGAAGTGTACACATACTGTACAATGTACAGGAAAAGCACAACAAATCTCACACATACATACACACACCGAAGGTTCTTTACAATTTAAATATTTACCATTTGTAAGTCTGTCAAAGAGGAATATATCAAAATTCCAGCTTCCAACCTTTTCAAGCATACACTGTAAGTAAATGACAGTGAGAGCACATGAGAAATCAACCATACAACAAATCTTCAAAAAAAATTCATTGTACACTAAAGTCACAGAGTATGTTTGTGGTCCTATACCTTGGCTTGACCGCAGTAGTCCTCGTCCAGGATGTGGAGGGGGTTGAGGTGTGGCGCTCCTCGCAGCAGACGGGACGAAAGCAGGTGTCGCTGGAAACTAAAGAGCCTCCGGACCCTCCGAGCTGGAATCGACCCTGCTGACTCAGCACGGGCTGTACATAAACACACACCAAATAGGACATAGAAATTCCATGATGCAAAATGTCAGATAAAATTTGTATCCTCAATAATTAAGCTGAAATTGCTCTCATATTTCAAGCTTTTAGTGTCTTTAAATCCACCCCCAGCCCCACTGACTGGAGTCCCTGCTGTTCAAAACTTTGGTTGCTATCGTTGTGATTGTGTTGCTCAGGCAGCCTACGAGAGGTCACGCCTGACTGAAGCACAGAAGATAAGACCAGTCTGGAGAGAGTCTTTAAAACAGAGTTTCATTTCACTACAACAAAAGAGCTATAAATCTTTTCATGTGTTAAATGTACGTTCTCCTGAATTCAGCTCGCCCACATCGGTAGATCAACACAGCCTGAGGGACGATGAGAATTGGGGAAAATGCCTTTAATATAATTAGGTTAGAATATATTCATGAAATAAGAAACATAACTGTGAATGAGAAGCACCACCTAAAAATAAACTGCATTTTTTTTAAATAACACAAATGTAAATAGACTAGCTTAATAGATCTGAACTAGCTTAATAGATCTGGCTGACATCACCTGGCTAGCTAACATTAGGTAACAAAAGAAGATATTTTGAAGAATGTAAGAACAGTTGACGGTAGCCATTGGCTTCCATAGTATGGAGTTTCGCCTAACTGTGGAATATTTCCTTGTGGATCCACCGCTTTGACAGATTTAAAAATGACTTCTGTGTGAGATGTCACACCAATATTGACAACGGACCTTTTTTTGCATGCAAAATTTTGTGAAAGTGACAGCACATTTACAGCATAAAGGACAGTAGTGATATTTTCAAAAAAGAAAATACATTAAAAGAATTGATTTGCTTCCCAAATTTGCAATTGATTTTAGTAGCAAAATCCAAAATTGTGTAATTTTTGGTTTTCAAAACTTTAAGTTGAATTTCATTCTGGTTCAAAGCTTTAAACATATTCAATACCCATGGAGAAAATGACTTCCCTGTTGCGCTACACTGAAGTAGGAATGTGTGCGAGTGTTGGATTCGGTACTTACAGTGCAAAGTGCGGAAATCGACGCCCAGGTACGGGTGCGAGCCTCTTCGTTCAGGTTCAAAGCCTACCTGACTTCTCACTCTCACATCTCCTAGAAGGCATCAACACACAAGTCCTCAAGAGATTTGTTAGCAAACACAACATACAGCAGATTACAGGCCTGGATACAGGGGGACAGAGAGACAGACATACACACACCGCCGATGGATGGGGAAAAGGAGAGGACAGGAAACAGACCATGCATCGCCATGCCAAAGGGACTTAAGCATTAGTATTCAGACGGCTAGGAGCAAAGGAGGATGCATGGAAGAAAGACAAGCTTGTGCTTCAGCCCAGGACAGAATGGAGAGGAAATCAGAGGGACTTCAACGAGGCTGGCCAAAGCTCTAAAGTCACATCTGTTAAAAAGTCATTCAATAGGCCTTTTCATCAAACTCTGGCTGTGTGCGCGCGTGTATTTGCATGGACAGGGAGAAGGAGGGGGACGCATAAACTTTTACTGAGTCATGGCAGCCGCCAACATGTCAGTCACTACTGATTGGAGTTCATGTGCAGTAAAAAAGTAGTCAACGTGTAAATAAGTCAGTAAACAAATAATAAAACAGCCTCCCACCAGTATATTTACTTACTTGAAAACAGCTGTTTGAATATTACACAAGCTCCTATCAAAATACCAAAACTGTGAATTACAATTACATAAAAAACACGATTCAAATGAATCAAAAAAGACACAACAACAACAACAAAAAGCAATTATAGAGTCGGATTGACTTACAAGTGTGTAGCAAAATGTCACACATGCAACAGGCGAATCTAAAAAAACAAACAAACAAACAAAAAAAAAACAGACGGAAGCTATTCGGACATGCAGAAGAAAAGCCGCGGAGGTCGAAGAAGCAAGACCACATCCAAATTATGGAACCAAAAGTGTGCTCTCGTCTTCTGTTTTTGCGCCAAACCTCTCGTACGCAAACCAGAACTCATCTCCTGACCCACAAATATTATTAGAAGACATTTTACCGTGAGAAATGACACTGATTAGACTGCCCACTGACGCAGGTCTTTAAGGAGGAATGGTGTGGAAAGTTATTAAAGGGAAAGGCCGTGAAAGCAAGTGAGCGGGTTTGTCTCTCCTGGTGAGATGTGTTGGTTCATACCTGGTGTAAACACGAATGAGGGTTTGATTGTTTTGTTTGTCACAGCTTAAAAACAAAACAAAAAAAGAAATTACGATCAAATATTAGGTCAGGGTTAGCTTTACTTGGTTTTTGGCTACATGCTTGAGGAGGTGATGTTACTGAACGTGTGGAGACTCCAGGTTGTTATGATGTTTTAGTGTATTGCTAATTCATGGAACAGTGACAGAAAGCAAAGCAGTCAGTGTGATCCGGAAGTGATGAACCCGGATGTGATGAACTAGTGTAAATGCCAGTCAGATGGATTTAATGCGGAACCTCCACATTCTTAGTGCACTGTTGTGTAAAATCTAACAGCACAGATCACGGGCCTCGCGTATAAAATTTACGCAGGTTTCATCCCAAAAGGGAAACTGCTTAAAAATGAAAAATGAAATGAAGATGCACAGATATTGAAATTCTGCCCAGTATGATATTCTGATCATTATTTTCATATGATGCACAGCTGATATTATAAATCTATGCAACATTGTTAAAAACAAGAAAAAACGCAGTAAAAATGACTGTTACATGCACATGGCATCTCTCCGACATGCACTCTAAAAGACAAAGGGCTCTCAAAGGGGAACATTTTTGCCATAAACTATGGAGTGCAATATTGCCCGCCAACTTTTTCAGCAGCATTGGTTCTGGAAGTATTTTTCTCATAAGGATTTTCAGAAAGTCTTTTTTTTTGGCTTCACTGGTTTTGAAAGTGTTTTTCAGATTAATTTTTTTAAACTTTTGTTTTTATTAAAAAAAATGTATTTGAAAATCAGACAAAAAGACAAACATGCAGGATTAATGGCTTGTACTTAATGGCTTAAGTGAGGGGAACAGCTACAATCCCATGAAGCACTGCAAATGACAAATTAAAAATGGTGAAATATAAACCTACCCATTTAAAATTGTTAATTATATCTATATAAACAATGTTTTTGTTTTTTTTTTTGAGCGAGAGAGAGAGATTGAGCACAGGGAAATTTCCTGCAAGGTCTTTTGGCAGGATTTGCTGGTCGTCAAAAAACTCTCTGATTGGTGCAATTTTCCTGCACAGCATCATGGGTAATGTAGTTTTCACCATGAATTCCAATTGGTACATGATTTAAAAAAAAAAAAAAACCCTTTAAAAAAAAAAAGGTCTGTCTTTAAAGGTTTGCAAGTTATCAGGAAAAAAATAATAATAATTCCCCTATCGAGAAAATTAATAAAAAGCAATTAAAGTTTTTACTTTTGGAACCCAACTGTTACATGCTATTACAATTCATTTAAATTAAAAAAGCAAAAAAAAAAAAAAAAAAAAAAAAAAAAAATCCAACAACAGGTGATAAATATCCAATAATGACCTATATCTATAAATAAAAACAACAAAAAAGACATAAAATAGTAATAAAACACTGACTTTAGCTGATATAGTTTGTATCCCTATTGTATTAAACCATGTACATATAGATGCCAAAACCTGCACAAACTTCACTTTACAAATCCTAGTTAGCGCATAAATGTGCACAAATGTTTTATTGCATTTTACCATCCAGACACGTGACACTATTGCATTTCACAATACTATAAACTAGAAAAAAGAAAATGATACAGGCTGAAAAATTTCAAATGTGCTGATAAGAGATGATTAACTGCAATAAAACTACTCTTAATCATTATCTAGTTTTCCCCGTAAATGTCTAAATATACTTAAATACAAGATAAATTTACCTGAAATCAAAATTTCCAAACAACAAAACAATGACTAAACATAAACCTAAGCTGATTGCTAGGTTAACCCAACGTGGGATTGAGTATGTGCTTTTCGATGTGCATTTTGTTCATACGCAACATTTTAACATCAGGCCCTGTCAGATCTTTTAGTGCTGTCCTATGAAGTCAAAGGGGCACAGATAAAACTCTTGAAGGTCCCTGGGGTCAGCAATCAGGCCAAGTCGGGGCTTGATAAGTATTAAATCAAAGGAAAATTTCACAGAAACGCTAAGCAATTCCCAGTTGAGGAACGACTTAAGCTGTGGATGTAATGAAGAGATTATCAGAGGCTTTCTGACTGATGGTTGAGGCTCTCCATCCTTTCTGTTACACAATCTGTTGTATAATGTGCTGTGCTTGGTAACTTCCAGTGCAGAGCGGTACATCTACCCTGTGTCTGAATTTGTTTACAGGTTGACAGTGTGTGTGTGTGTGTGTGTGTGTGTGTGTGTGCATGCATTAGGCAGGGAAGGTGATGCTTACCTAGCATGCGAATATACAGAGCGGTTTGATCAGAGCTGTCATAGGAGATTGCTCCGCGTCTCTGCGGGGGAAGAGATGAAGACGAGCGTCAGTATTTGCATTTACTCAAACACGTGGGAAAAACTCATATACAAGCCAAATGCTCAGCAGCGTATATTCAAATATGGCTCATACAACACCACCACAACTTCAAGAAAGAAAATCAGCTCAGAATAGTTCTCTATTGTATATTTTCTTTTATAAATCTTTGTCATATTTTAATCTGTTCTTTTGAACCTTTTGATGAAAACCAATAATTGTAAATTGCTTTTATACTAAACATTAAGAGAGTCAATGGGATTTTAAAAGGGAAAAAGAGGGCTTTTAAAAGGCCTTCACAAATAGAAGTGTCTTTCAAGTACAAAGATGAACAATCCACATTAAACAATCCAAAAATGAATGAACAATCCTGAAGACAAGAAGAGAAAGCATTCATTGAAGTACCTTGGAGTACAACAAATACTATGGTAAATGATATTCATTCATTAGCATTTTATAACATTTAGTACAACACCAACATTTAATTATTAAACATCTATAAAAATGCTATTAAACTCACTTAGGAATGCAGAGATATCAATATCAATCCAATATCAATAATCTGATCATTATTTTATATTTATATTATTTTATAAAAACCTGATAAATGACATATTAAAGTACTGTATTATTGTTTAATTAAAACAGCATAAATTAAATGAAATCACTTAAAATAAGGAATATACATCACATCATTAAAAAATACAGTATGAAAAATACATAATATCATTGTACAGTATAACAAAGTGCCATAAAATCAACAATAATTCATATCTACAAATATGCTATTGAACATACTTAGTGAAGCACAGATATTAAAATTCTGGCTGATATCGATAATGCAATAATTAGTTTATTTTTCTAATATAAAAACTGATAAATGGCAAATATTAAAATACTATTTTGTCTTTTGTATCATACTATTTTGTCCATTTTGTATTATTTTGTCTAAATAAATTAAAAATAAACAGTATAAATCAAATTCAACTATTGAAAACAGTGAATAAGCATCACAACATTAAAACAGTATGAATAAGAGATAATCATTTTGATATCTGCTAATATTTTATTTTCTGATATTTACTTTTAACAGTGTTACTAATATTAGTATTTCTAAAGATCAACTTTTCAAGAAACGTTAGAGTAAATGATAGAGGGTAGATGATCATTCACAATTAAATATCAAATACACAAATAATGCATCTCTAAACACACTCCTTTTTAAAAAAAAAAAAAAAAAAAAAAAAAAAAAAAAAAACCTTTGATACTAATATTAGATTAAAACGATGGCATTAGGCCTCCCTTCAAGTATTGCATTAAAGTCTTAATATAATTATTCAAGTTGTCATGCAAAGAAAAGAGTGTGTAAGTGAATACATATCTCTATATCTGTAAACACCTCTTATTTAAGTCACTTAAAAACTCAATCCCACTACAATCACATGAGATAAAGGCACATGAATGTGAGCTCAACTCTGTTAGCAGCCCAGCCTCCAATGCACACACGCTCACACTGCAATTTCCCAGCAGCGGGAGGAAGCTGGAGCGGAGAAGCCTGCTTCACTGAATTAAACCTGCATCATCTGTCCAGTGTGATCTGCTCTCCTGTCCATTAGGCTTCCACACTGTGCCATTTAGAGATTAATTCAAGAACAGACACTTGCACTGCTGCTCATTATGCAGATGCAAGTGTGATTGGCCGTCCCAGAACAGTGGGCGGAGCTTTCTATGACCGCAGCACTCGAAAAAGAGGCCTTTGTGTGCCGAACACGTAGTTTCCGTACTCGTTGTTTCTTAAAGGTAGCACAGGCTTATTTATTTTTAAGATGTTACAGACACTGCTAGCACAATACACAACTAGAAGACAGCATAAGGGCTTGTAATAAAATGCTTTGTGAGAGGACTTGATGAACACATCCACCTTTCGCTGTCGTATTTTCTTTGTTTCTGGCAAGTACTCATCCATGTGAACTCAAATCACATGGGGATCCTTTGGAGAAGATGATGAGGAGAAAGGTTCGCTGTGAAATCACAAGACTTTGCACGTCTTGTGCCATCATATAGCCAAAAAGAACCTGTGCATACGCAGACAAAGACAAGCACTTGAGCGCAGCTTTTAGATGGCTGGTCAGGGTGTCCCCAGATGGCATACAATTCAGTCTCTGACGTCAATGGACTGAGCCAATTTGCATACTTGATTTTTATCCATTAACAGCCCTCTCGCGCCTCGAGCCTCTGCCCAATAAAACTGCAAATGCACAAAACTAGGGCTGTCACTAAAGATGGGCGATAATAGCCAAAGAACATCTCAGCCTTGTGACAATATCTCAACATTTCTGTTCTGGGTTTCTGTCCAGTTTTTCTTAAACAGCAACTGTTGACATTTAATGCAAGTAAAAATGTATTAATGCAAATATATGTTATTATATCTGTATATTTTGTATTGTTGATATATATATATATATATATGTATTAAATATATATATATATATATATATATATATATATCTTTATTATATATACATACACTACCCGTCAAAAGTTTGGGATCAGTAAGACTTGTAATGTTTTTTAAAGAAGTCTCTTATGCTCATCAGTGCTGCATTTATTTTATCAAAAATACAGGGGAAAAAAACAGTAATCTTGTAAAATGTTATTACAATATAAAATAATGGTTCCTATTTTAATAGCCTTTAAAATATAATTTATTTCTGTGATTCAAAGATGATTTTAAATATGCCATTACTCCAGTATAAAGTGTCACATGATCCTTCAGAAATCATTCTAATATGCTGATTTTTTATTAGAATTATCAATGCTGGCAACAGTTGTGCTGTCAAATATTTTTTTAAAAAACTGCGATATTTTTTCAGGATTCTTTGATGAATACAATGTTAAAAAATAACAGCATTTATTCAAAATATAAATCTTTTCTAACAATATAAATCTTTGCTATCACTTCTTAACAATTTAACACATCCTTGCTGAATAAAGTTTTAAATTCTAAAAAAAAGAAAGAATATAAATTTACTGACCCCAAACTTTTGAACTGTAGTGTATATTGTTAGAATATATTTCTATTTTAAATTAATACTTTTCAACTTTTTTTCATCACAGAATCCTGAAAAAGTATCACAGGTTCCAAAAAAATTTTTTTGTATTTTAAATTTTTACTTTTCTGATTTTTTTTAAGCATATAAGAATGATTTCTGAAGAATCATGTGACACTGAAGACTGGAGTAATGATGCTGAAAATTCAGCTTTTCATCACAGGAATAAATCAGATTTAAATGTATATTAAAATAGAAAGACGTTATATTATAATAATATTTCACAATATTAAAAATTTTCCTGTATTTTTGATTAAATAAATGCAGCCTTGATGAGCATAAGAAACTCCTGTAAAAAACATTAATAATCGTTCTAATCCCAAACTTTTGACCGGTAAAGTATATATATAGAGTATATATATATGTGTGTGTGTGTGTGTGTGTGTATGTGTGTGTGTGTGTAATACAAAATAAAGCTAATAAAAAGCTTTAAAAAGCATGTTTTTGTTGTATTCATTTAGTAAACAACATACTGTTCTTGCTAAATGAATACAAACAAAAACATTTAAACATTTTCCTACATATATATATCATGCAGAGCAATAAACAGCAATATTTACAAACATTTTAAAGTGTTAAATGATTAAAAAAATTTGTAACTTAATTAATCTATCTATCTTAAGTATTAATATAAATATTAACTAAACAACACCAATGGCATCTTGCCATGTCATTTTAAATCCCTAAATACGAGAAGCAACTACAAAGATGATTTTAGCACAATATGCTCATGTAATCCTTTGGCAAGTGCATTTATTAGAATTGAAAGGCAGAGGGTTTGGTAATCTGCAGGCGGGCATTATTCGGTCAGGGTATTAATGTTGCTGGAGGCCAGTCTGCAGTTTGAGAACAGGGCTTGCAAACAGGCCTTAACTGATGGCAGTGCTTTGTGTTAAGTTAATAACCGGTGGAACAGATGAACTGTAAAACTGTTAAGTGAATATACAAGCTACAAAAACAACTGCACCCTGCAGTAACCCTCATATGACATTTTGACATCTGTAATACCCACCATCAGGCCGGTGAAGTGAAAAATGAACTCGAGTCATCCACTATTGCCGCGACAGTATTTAAGTATCAACAAACTCAGTGTTTACACACATTACTTGGTGTTTTTGCATGTGAGTAATTTCTACTAGGGGGCTGAGCGGGGCATGACAAACCACCCAGCCGTGCCCATATGGGCTCAGCACACGAGCGGCGTCAGCGCAGCCGGACACGGAGCGGGAACGGAGGAGTTGAATTTCTTGGAGAGGCCAACGCCGCTTGTGCGCCAGCAAAGCGTAACGGTCTGTGCTGTTTTGTTGACTTTCAGCGAGCTGGCTAGGGGCCCAAACAAAAAAATAATAATAAAAACTTGGGAGTTCAGCAGAAATTATAAAAAAAATATTTCATGTAGGCTGATTTTAAATTTATAGCAAAACAGTTCCCCGAAATTCAGCTCACAACAGACAAAAATGAAAGTCAGCCTTTCATGGAAACGTTTTATCCACAACAGAATGCAAATTATTATTATTATAAAAAAACACACACTTTTAAAAAAAAAATTATAATAACAGAATATCAGCATAATTGTAAAGTACACTAGCACTGACAAATAATCAAAATAATAAACTATGAAAACTGGATTATTAGATAAAACACAAATAAAAAGCTATTATTATAGTTATAAACAATTAACAAAAAACATTAAATTATGTCCATTAAAGGGTTAAAGACCTTTACTTATACCTTATTAACTAGTACAGTGTCTAAAATACTAATAATATTCTGGTGTAGGCCTATATATTGCAGCTCACAATGTACCTCAGTCTAACTTTTTGGGCAAAAATATATACAATAAAAAAATTATTTTTGACAATTAACTGGGAAGAAGCATAAATATACCTAAGCAGTGATTTGATGCCTCTTGTAAAGTTTTAAATGGTTCAAAAGGTACAAGGTCTAGTAGTACAAGTAAGACCAGACCAACATGGGTGGATGTGTATTAATTGAGATGTACTGTAACTACATGAGACTTAACTACACAAACTGAAAGAGTTTAGACTCTATACTTAGCCTAGTCAGCTAGCCAAAGCCAGACCAACTTTTGCATAGAATACAGTGGAGAATTAGTAAAAATGTGTTAAATGGAGCGAAGAGTACTAGACTTTTAGTTTAAAGTATAAACTAAAAAAATGTGTTAGCCAAAATATGAAATATTCCAATGCACTACCAGAAGTAGGAGGCAGTAATACTAAAATTACTGTTTATTTGCACTACAGTTTCTGTAAAATATGTATTTAAAAACACAATTTAGCCACAAAAATCTAACCAGATTATGTTCTGTCTCATTCATAATGGTCAAACGTTTCTTAGTCGTCTAAACACTGTTGCATCTGTTTGACACAAGACTCTCCATAGCCTCAGGTGAACCTGAAACTCAATCCCATCCAGCTAGTTTGTTCAACAGTTCATTCTTTTGTGTCTTTCATTTATGTTTCTTAAATACCTCATTGAGACATCATGTCCAGCTAAACTATTTAGACGATCAATATCTCGCGTTTCAAAAATGCATGTAGTCACGCTTGCTTCACCATGATACCAGGCATTTGCAATGTAAATGAATGGCTTCATCTAATTGTAATAAAACACAGCACATGCTCATGACTGGACAAGCAGTCAAGAAAATGAGATTTGAGAACATTTATCTACAATGACATTAAAGCAAAACATTCCATATTTTATCTTTAGAATGAATCTTGGGTGTGTTAACTCTGTTTACAATGGACTATTGTGATACGTTTGGTTTCACAATGTGGACAAACAACTGCTGTCACCACTTACGTAGTTTTAATATGTAGCTGTCAAATGTTTGACATATGCCATTTTTAGGGGAGCTCCATCTACACTTTTAGCATTGTTTGTCTCACTGTCACTGTAAAGATTTGTAATGGACCGTATCAGTTATCAGACATTTTGTTATTGGTATTAGCTGATAATAGCTATGTAATTTATCAGATATCAATATAATTAGATCATCATAAATAAATCAATATCATGAACTAAACATTTATATTAGAAATCGACTTTCTAGTGTTGACTTTTAACATTGTCCACAATTTCATAATATAAAATAATAGATACAAATGATATTATATAAAATAAAATAAAAATTATATACCATAATATTTCATAATGTAATATTGTCCAGAATCGCTCACAACATTTAAAGTTGGTATAAAAATTAAAATGCACCCTATTTATTTTTTAAATGCATGTTAAGATCTTATTGTGAACAGTTTTTTTTTTTTTTGACCTTGTAATGTTATTCAAAATATCATAACTATTTTCTGGTGAAAAATCAGACCTCTTTCCAGTGATGTATGCCCTGTTTCTTCAACCTCCTCTCTTTTTTATACTATCACCTCAGGCTCTCATTCATTTTTTGAGTGCAACATCAACATCTCAAATTCCAATCAAAAATCAATAGATAAAACTTTCTCAATAATCCCTTTAAACTCAGATGTACATCAAAATACTGAAGAAAGGATCTGTTGCAACTTCCATTTAATCGTGACTTTAATCAAATTTCTGAAGTAACCATTCCATCCAAAAGCAAAATCCACCTGCGGTACACCAACTTCAGGAACAGTTCCATTGAGGAAACCTGATGTTAAGTGCCTTGCTCAGAGGAGCACAGTTTAATCAGAAAATCTCAAGATTAGTGATTCCTATTCCTTGGAAGTTTTCCTAAAACCCTCATGTCACAGACTCCACCTGATTACTACCATTTATCAATTCCATATGTCCAAATGCTGCTAAATCTATGTATTTCTTGCAACAGCAAACATAAGGACTGCTTTGATGGTGGTAAAAGGCATGATTGCCTCCTTTTATGAAGCTCTTGAGGAATTTTAGCAATGCTTTGAGGGGTCTATTTGAACAGGTTAGCAGGCCTACAAGCCAATTATTGACACAGCGTTTGGATGCGAAACAAGTTAAAGGCTTGTGTGAAGAGGGACGGAGCCCAATCAATTCACCAAGAGACTTCACAGTAACATGCCACAACCACGCACTGTAACAGATTTTTGTAATTTTAACAGTATTTTACTGTAATATGAACAGTAAGACACTGTAAAATGTGTATACAGTATTTTACTGTAAACTGCAAAAGATTATGGGAAAATATACAGTCACTAATGTATTTCTTCACAACTGTAAATCCATTTACGGTAAACTACTGTATTTACAGTAGTGAACTTGCCCGTGAAAAACTGACCAATGGCAAGGGAGATTTCTTTTTTTGACTGTTTGGTGGAAGTGACTGTAAAAGGACAAAAGAGAAATGTTGCACCGTTAACTTGACAAAAAGGTTAGTATATTATTTCTGTTTTATGCAAAACAGATATTTTAAGATGTTTTCACAGCAAACTAACATTATTCATCATGTTGTTGTTTATGTCGGGAGTTGGAGCCTTTTTTTCTGACTGACGGCCAGAATGCTGCCAAAACCCTGACAACATCGACTGGTGAGTAAGTTAAGGTCACCTATACTAGTCAAAATAAACTTTAGTTAAACCGAGAAACACGAGTACGTTTTGCTGCCCCTTTAATGCAAGTTAGATTGTCTGGCGAGTCGTTATTTAACAGCGAATTAACGTGAAATGCTGAGGTAAAGTGCGTTAGGCAACACCACTGTTTCAATGGCAATTTTACCCAGTATTTTCTAGTACCGGTAAGTTACTTCTTTTGTTTGTTGTTTTCAGGTTTCTAGTCTGGATGTCATCTGCAATGTCGGAGCCTCGGAGGTGTAACTTTTGGAGCCTCTTCTTGTGAATGTCGTAGTATCGATGATAACATCAAATAGTAAGTTAATAATGTCAGTTAGCCGAAGTTAAATAACATTAGTTGAACTAATAGAAGCATAATATCTTTTCTACACTGCCTCTTTATCACAACTAAGGTAATTAATTATCTTCAAATGCTATTTAGTTAGAAACGTGTGTACCAGTGTTGTATGTAACTTTAGAGAAGGTCCCTATTCAGTAACAGATGTATGTTAACATAAAACAGTGAGCTAGCATGAACCCACTGAGAAAAACTGAGTTAAGAAACACCAGTTAAGTACATCTTTTGTATTTTATTTTCAAGTTTGTGGTAATGTCGTCTGCATCGGAGGAGTACTGGAGTCTTTTCTTGTGATTGTCGTCGTAGCGGTGTTAACAACAGGTGAGCTTCCATCAACTTAACCTATGTTACTAAATTAGCCAAATTAGCCAGTAGCTGCTGTTTTCCACTTACTCACAACAGGTTGACTTTATAAAGAGAAGAACAGGCTACCAATATATTAATATAGCAAGTTTTGCTAATAAATATAAAAAATGGTTATTTTATTAAAATGTAAATTCTGTTATGGTACTGTATTTTTTTTTCTGATCATAAACTACAGGAACACAAAAAGGATGACACTGTCTGTTACAGGAGATTTTCCAAACAAAAACAGGATCCTGACTATGAAGGGCAGATTCATCATAAAGGCAGCTGTCCGTTTTACAAAAATGCAGAATTAGGTAACCCAAAATACATTTTGTTTTACATTGAATTTACATTTATGCATTTGCCAGATGCTTTTATCCAGAGCAAGTTACATTGTATTTAAAGTACATATTTAATTGAGTTATTAATACCCTGGGAGTCTAACAGGGGCGGCGCTAGGGGTGGGCTAAGGGGGTTGAAGCCCCAAATGTTTTATTAAAATGTCTTAGATTGAGTTTTCATGCGCATTCAAATTATTTCTATTAAACCAGCACTTAAACAGCAAAATGCAACTGCTTCAGGTATCTTTAACTTAATGTAGCCTATAAATTCATAATACCGATCTCACCATCTGTCAAAATTAGATTATTGGTACTGTATAGCATCAAATATAGATTTTTAATCATAGTATGGCATATCTATTATTTGCACTTTCTACTTTCTAGGACACACACACACACACATTTAAAATGATTATATGAACAGACTGGTTAGCATTTAGCATAGTCTGTGGCAGGCTTTACTAAGTGTCAGAGCAACAAAATTCAATAAACAAGAAGTTAATATTAATAATAGTTAATATTAAAATAAGTTATTTAAATTGTATAGAAAATATTGTTTTTTTTTAGCTCTATTTCGCAAAAAGGATTCTAAACAAAGCCATGTTGGGCATCTCTTCATACAGCAGTTTCATTACAGAATTAAAGGGAAACTCCATCCCAAAATGAAAATTTGTGTCATTAATCACTTACCCCCATGTCGTTCCAAACCCATAAAAGCTCTGTACTTTTTCGGAACACAATTTAAGATATTTTGAATGAAAACCTGGAGGCTTAAGACTGTCCCATAGACTGCCAAGTAAATAGCAATGTCAAGGTCTCTTCCTATCACCATATGCTGTGTATGCTCTTTTGATGGGCTGTTTTATTTCAAATCAAAGCTAAATACATGTAAATACATGAAACAGCGCATCCTTGTGGCGCGGATGACACAAAAGAGCATACAGTGATAGGAAGAGACACAGAGGAGACGGTTTACAAAGGAATTACTGAATTGTTTTCTTCGCCTACAAAAAGTGTTGCCGTCGCTTCATATAACCCAGATTGCACGTCTGATGGCAGATGGAATATTCTGACGACGCCTTTCATACCTTTTATGGACCTTGACACTGCTATTTACTTGGCAGTCTATGGGATGGTCTTAAGCCACCAGGTTTTCATCCAAAATATCTTAAATTGTGTTCCGAAGACAAACAGAGCTTCTACCGGTTTGGAGCGATATGGGGGTAAGTGATTAATACCAAAATTTTTATTTTGTGGTGGAGTTTCCCTTTAATTTACCTTTTTTGAACGCCTTGAATCAGTGATTCACTGATGCATTCATAAAATATAAAAACAGTTACTTACTTCATTCCTGAATGAATCAACAGTTTTGAACTAATTGATTTAATAAATTACTCAACAATTCAGTCATTAAGACAGTGGCTTGCTGCCACCAACTGGTAATTTTAGTCTTAATTTCAAAAGTATCATTCTATTTTTTTCTGTCATTACATATTTATGTGTTCTAAATTTTATAATATTATTTATGCAATTTGTAAGTGCAAATTCTAATTAATTATACTTGTTTCTTTAAAAAATTAAAAATTAAGCCACTTAGCCAATGTAACTTTTCAGTATAGCCCATTTTATTTGAAGTGTATCCCGTGTATTCTGATACATACATTAATATCTCGGGGCTAATCTGCAGATGTCTATTCACTGTAGAACTGCCAATGAAATCAAACCCATTATTTCAGCACTTTGCTCTACTGATTGAGAATGCATTGTAAAAAAAATGAAGCTTTAATAATTTGAATGTGATGGATTATCAGCTAATTATGTACCTTCCTTGTAGGTGTGTTCAGATGTAGTATATAAAGTTTTTATTAATGTCAAAGTGCATACAGACAATTTTCACTGTCAACACTGTTCATTCAGACAGTAAACCTTTGTGGCACCAAATGCATTGAAAGTCACAGATCAGCTAGAATTCTGGAAAGAGGGTGCAGCCTGAATCCCATCCTGTTGTTTCTCATCAGAGAGCTTATCAACTGTCAAAATTACTGAAATTAAACACCACCACAAACTCATTTTTACTGTATTTTATTTACACTACCAGTCAAAAGTTATTGAACAGTAAGATTTTTAATGTTTTTTTAACGAAGTCTCTTCTGCTCACCGAGCCTGCATTTATAGTACAGCAAAAGCAGTCATTTTTTTTATATTTTTACTATTTAAAATAAGAGTTTTGTGTTTGAATATAATGTGATTTATTACTGTTATCAAAGCTGATTTTTTTAGCATCATTACTCCAGTCCTGTCATGTGTCACATGATCCTTCAGAAATTATTCTAATATTCTGATTTGCTGCTACAAAAAACTATTATTAGTTATTATTATTATTACATTGAAAACAGCTGAGTAGAATTTTTCTTCCGTTTTCTTTGATAAATAGAAAGTTCAGAAGAACAGCATTTATCTGAATTAGAAATCTTTTGTAACATTCTAAATGTCTTTATCATCACTTTTGATCAATTTAAAGCATCCTTGCTGAATAAAAGTAGTAATTTCTATAATTTTCTTTCAAAAAAAAAAAAAAAAAAAAAAAATATATATATATATATATATATATTTATATATATATATATATATATAGGATCTTTCTATTCATCAAAGAATCCTGAAAAAATGCATTCTGGCACTCTCACACACTTACATTCTCCTTTCACATTCATATATTCTTGCTTTCTTACACTTACATTCTCCTTTCACGTACATATATTCTTGCTTTTACACACTTACATTCTCCATTCACATACTGTACATAAATTTATACTCACACACACTTAAATTCTCCTTTCACATACATATATTTTTGCTTTCACACACACACATACATTCTCCTTTCACATAAATTTTTTTGCTTTCACACACATGCATTCTTCTTTTACATACATATATTTCTACCTTTTTTTGGTATCCATTACTTCCTGTTTAAGCAGGAAGTCACTCTCAGACCAGGAAATACATGTGCAAAACTTGCTCAGCTCTTCCTCAGAATTTTACAGTGATGCTATTCAAAGTCATCCTGTTTTCTTTTCAAGTACATATTTTAAGTTTTTAACTTTAACATATCATAATGTAACCTATGTGTTCTACAGATCTGTGTACAAGTGTTAAGACACTGATTTTGATCATATTGACAGGGCTTAATGCTAAGGAAATTTTCTACTTGTCCGGTTCGGCCAGTGGTTTAAAATTTTTTGAGAGTGCCAGAATGAATTATGGCTTGTATGGACCCTCATACAACTGTTTTAAATATTGATAATAATAATAAAAACTAATTTATCATCATATTAGAATGATTTCTGAAGGATCATGTGATACTGAAGACTGGAGTGATGATGCTGAAAATTTAGCTTTGATCACAGGAATAAATTACATTTTAAAATATATTCAAACTGAAAGCAGTTATTTTTAAACAGTAAAAATATATCATAATATTACTGCTCTTGGTGTATTTTGGATCAAACAAATGTAGACTTGGTGAGCAGAAGGGACTTTTAAAAACATTAAAGATATTACTGTTCAAAAACATTTGGCTGGTAGTGTTCTTGCTAATTTTTGCTTTTCAGTAGGTGTACGTTTTGCCACAACACAAAGTCCCCAGGGAACTGTGGTGATGCCCTTTTTTCAGCTAGTGCATCCGAGAGGTCAAGATTTGTAATTTGTACTTTTAAAAAGAAAATGTTCAACAATTAAAAAGAATATTATCAGAACTAAAGCTCATGAGTTATTGTTTTTTTGGTGGGGGGGGTGGGGGGCTGGTGTGGTAAAAATCATTCTTTACAGTGCTGTACCACAATTGGATTGTTTTTTACAAGTAAAAAATGTTTAAACTAAATTAAAATAAACTCTTCAGTACTGATATTGTAAATGAAAATACGGTAATCATACTGTAAATGGAATACAGTAAAGACATTATTGTACTGTAAATGCAATTACAGTAATAATACTGTAAACATTTTTACAGTAACTTACTGGCATCCAGCTGCCAGTAAGTTACTGTAAAATTTACAGCAACCTTTTTACAGTGCAGCGGTCTCCATTCCACACCACCGTCTCCCGCTAGAGGTTCGACTGAGGCCTTCAAACAGGAGAAAACGCCATCATCACTTCCTTTAAACTGATCCAGGAAAAGGCAGTGGGAAAATTATTCAGCACTTTGTTCCTCTTTGTTTACCGCATGGACTGCCTGACAAATACATAATTTTAAGATAAACCTCAATTTACTAGAATAATCAATTGGACAAGAACAGCATTAGTGAATGTCTATAAATTGAGGCTTAACTACAAAAACTCACAGAGGTTCCAATCCATAATTAGGCTAATCAACTGGCCATAACCAAAGCCATGCAAGCTTTTCAACAGAATACAAAAAAATTTTTTTCAATTGATAACAAATAATTTTAAATGTGATTACTAGATTTTTAAAGTTGAAGAGATTTAAATAGATTTTTTGTTTAAATATTTAATATTAAATTTGGTTATAATATTGGGTGATCTGATTAAATTCCAGTATGAAATAAAACTTTAACTATTCACTATTTGCATGCTAACAGCTATGTTTCCATCCAAAGATGCAAATTTTACTTATGCATAAAATTGTAATATTGCATGAAACATTTGCGACTAAAATACTTTTTTCATCCCATGTGTTCAAGGATAAAATAGTCAATTCCTGGGAAAATGGCTCAAAGTATCAATACTAAAATGAAAGTTGGAGAAGATTATACCAAAACATTTTGATGACAGATTTTGGCTCAGGCATTTAAAAATTATTAAAATATCATTTGAGATGGTGTGCGATGAGATCTGTGTGATGGCTGATTCTGTTATCCAATCACATGATCTGTTGAGGAAAGTCACATGACATTTTTGGTGTGCATCAAGGAATTTATTTGGTAAATGTGTTTCCATTGTAATTTATTGGCATGTCTTCTTATCGGGTAAAATAATACATATATATACATATACATTTTTTGACCCAAGCACATACTTTTTATGCACATTTTTAGAATTTATCCAGTTTTACATTTATTTATTTATTTGGGGGGGATGCGATATCCCAAAATTTGCATAAAAATAGGTGGATGGAAACATAGCTATTGATCTTATTGTGAATGATTCGTTTTTCATTTATTTTTTAACAAAATAAATTGATCAACAATTAATGGTCTTTTCCAATAATCTTTTAAAGTCAGCCCACAATACAGGAAATAATATCTGTTGAAACTTCCATTTCAATGCGAATTTAATCAAATTACTCAAGTAATCATTTTATCCTAACGCAACAAACCACAATCTTGAATTCAGATCGGCATCCATCCTCTTAAAAACCGCCGTACAAAACCAAGTAAAAATAAAAATTATTTTCCGATAATCCATTTCATTTAGATGTACATCACAATACAGAAGAAAATATCTGTCAGTACTTCCGTTTTATTGCAACGTTAAAGGGTATAGCCTAACTATAACAAATGTATATCACACTGCAAGTGTCGTCTCTGCTGTGTTCATCTCTGAAACAAAAAAATACATTTTACTATTTCAGAATTAAACCTAAAAAGCTTTAAGTGTTTTGGTTAGTCCACACAAGTTGTTCAAGGAGATGAAAGCAAAGACATGAAGGACGTTTTGCGACTCAAATACTCCATGAAACGAAATGGAAAATTCATTCACTCTTCCCAAGGTGATTGCTATGGCTTGAGCCATGGCGAGTGGGACTGCATGTGTTTCGGTGGGGTTTCCTCGCTGACTCATAATCTCTACTTGATTAGCAAGCCTCACTAGAGCAACTTTCCAAGTGAAGTTATCTGTAAGTCACGATCTGTATCTGATCTTGATGCACATGACAAAACGTTCAGGCTATTAATGGAGTTTGTTTTCTCTCTAAAACATACGGAGAGCAGTTGTCAGGGATTATGGCATAATAAAAGCCGAGCCAACTAGGAAATCCACCGAAACCTACCTTAGAAAAAATCCATCTGAAAAGAATCGTGATTATAGACCAAATCAGAGCTATTCCCATTGGACCTTGCGAAAACTGTGGATCATAGTCTCTGTGTCAGTTTGTGTGCAGGTGTTGCAGTTTATGTCAGTATGTGGGTGTATGGATTTGCGTACGTGTGTTTGCGTGTGTGTGCGACTGTAGATGGCCGGAGACCAGCTCAAGGCCCAGACAGAATGCGTGCTGAGCTTAGTGCAGCTGTCTTAGTTGTACACACACACACGCACACACTCTTAAACGAGCTGCCCGTGTTAGCCCTAAATGTCTCTCTCTCTTTCTCTCTCTCATACACACTAACACAGAGACACCTAGCAACAGCCAACCAGACCAACAGTGCCACTGACGCACATTGTGGGAGGGGCTGGCAGGAGGAGAGCATGTTAGAGTCTCCTTATCAGCAGTGCAGAGAGCAGACTGTATGCTTTATTTTCTAAATAAAACACTGTCAGCTTCTCTGCTGCCTTGTAATCAAAGATGTGTGCTTGCTATCATTGGAGTATATTTATTTTTCATTTGCGGTTTTGTGACCTCAAGGACTCACTTCTTATAAGAATCTGGTTTAAGGGTCTATTTGGAGCAAGATTTATTTTTTTACTTGTTACATTCATTCAGTATGTAAACTACACATAGTATATAAATGTGATAAATTTAGAATGTTATACTAATATATATATATATATATATATATATATATATATATATATATATATATATATATATATATATATATATATATATATACATATACATATACATATACATATATATATATATATATATATATATATATATATATATATATATATATACACACACACACACATGTATATATACACATACATATATATACATACACATACATTCTACACATTACAGAAAGTAAATGATCATTTAGATAAAAATCTATAGAAATGCTAAAATCATTCCAGAATTATTCTAAATATTTTATTTTGCACATAAAACACATATTTCATTTATATACTGTAATAAGGTAAAAATTTATTTATATATATAATATACATAATATAAATATATAATATAATATACATTATATATACATATATATAAAAAAAACATTGTGTACAACTAAAATATGGTTACATATTGTATAAGCTATTACGATTAATATTTTATAATACTTGACCATATTTACCACTATGACAATGCAAATTTGCAATTTTTACACAATAAGTAGCAGTCCATCAAATACAGGCTGCATTATTCTGCGCACATTTATTGTTGCATTAATTTAATTAACTGTAATTGTTAAAATTAGCATTAAATCATAACTTTAACAAATCTTAATGGTTTAATAAGAATTCATCAATGCACATTATTCTAAAGAAAATGTAGGTTCTCACAATCTTTCATCAAAATATACTAACATGCTCCAACTCTAAAATTATTTTTCAGGTCTATTTTTCAACCCCTTGCTTCCAAAAAATAAAAATAAAAAATACGCAAAATATTTTTTTTTCCACAATATTCACATTACACAAATAAAATGTTGCAAACACCATTTAATTGGGAATTTAATAAAGAATAACAAAATTTCCAACAAAATGAAGTGAATCTATTGTTAAGCAAGAATCTACAATGAAAGCCAAAAGCATAATGATTTATGTTTTCAGGTTTTAAGTGTGGCTTGGACTCATTTTAGGAACAGGTGTAACACAAGCTCCCTCTCTCAGACCAAAGTTGGCCTCTCTTTGCAGTGACATCACCGTATCTATCTGTGGAGAAACATTTCCATAAATAGCAGAACGGCAAGTTGGATGAGCCGAACCCCCGCAAAACCACAGTCACAGAAAACAGACTTTTCTCGCAACTCAAAGACACTAATGGGCCCCGTTTCGCAGAAGCAAGCCACATTCGAACCTGCCAATAGCACGCGTGTGGAATGAGCGCCACAATCACATATCATTCCTATTTAAACATCTTCGCTTACAGTCCGGGAAAACCCCAGCGCTGCATCCAAAACCCAACATCCTCTCTGCTTTGAATGTTTCTCCCAGGGCAGACTTACTGGCACTCATGTAAATGTGACATCGGTGACATGGGAGTTGGGTCACGTGTCTAATAAACAGCACAGCTGACGATGCGCGTATTTGCATTCGAAAGCCTAACGGCTGAGAGAGGGGCCATCGCAGCTGTGGATTCCTGAGTCAAACACAGGAAGTGTAATGATGGAGAGCATGACGATGTCCTCTTGAGGCTCCTGTTCCTGACCTTGTGCTCTCGGCTCTCAGGCCTGGGTCCAAACAAAAATGCTTGACAGCACGTCATTAGGGGAGTAAGGGGTGTAAACTCGGCTTCATTTCATCAATGTAATACAGCCTGTTCGGACAGAAAAAAAACCCATTCAACATTTCTGAGTGATCTGTTTGATACTGGTCCAAGGTCTGCCAACACCAAGTCTGATCACAGAGTTGTTACAGATCAGGGTTTGGACCAAAAACCAGGATCAGCTCTTTTCAGCACCACATTTACATCCTTGCAGTCTGAGATGCTTTTTGAGTGGCCAACTTGTGAATCTTATGGAGTGAATCTCTCCAAGGTATGGTATTGCTTCAAATAATAGTAATAATTAAATTAAAATAAATAAACAATATTTTACATTTAAAAAAGGCTTATTTTATATTAGATATTAGAGTTTAGGTTTTTAGGCTTATGTTTCACATTATCGTCATGACATTTGAGGACATTGAAAATAGACAGTACAATTCTCTTTACTGAAAAACAGTACAATATTTGCAGCTGATACAATTATTTTTATGCATATATAAATATTTGATTTATACTTTAGTCAATGTAAACATTAATACATGTAATTCTAAATAATTTTTAAATTTTTTTTATTTGTAATTTATGTGAAAAGAGTGAAAAATAATATTTTTGTTTAATTAAAAATTAGTTTTTACTTCCAACCACTATAATTTGATTGATGTCTTTTCTACATTTGTTTAATTGTCATGGACATATATGTACACATTAATAAAAGTACATTTTAATTAATTATGGTTGTTTTTTATTCATATTGTCTTTACTGAAAGTGAATGTTTATTTTTTTTGTGGATATATGTTTACATTTATAAAAGTGTATTTTTTAAATGAATGTGTGTGTTATGCAAAAGATTTTTATCGTGTATATATTAATTATCTTGTATAAGATGAATTTGGTTGAGTTATGCTGCAGAAGCGCTTCATTGTAGGCCTACTACACAGTTAGACATTTCAGTAATAAAACAGTGAAACCCCACCCATGTCTGTGTCACCCAGTTAAATGCAGACTGCAAATTCTTTATGGGTAAATAACTGCTAATGTCCCGTCACTTTCTTTACTTTTTTCACTTGTCAATCTTCTGCAAAAGATTTTGACTCAAACTGAATGAAATCCTCCTCATGTTTTGGCCATAAAGCCTTTCCAATTTCCCTAAAAGAAGTTTATTTATGTATGCTTATTTTGGTATCTGTTTTAGTATGTTTATTTCTATACACAATAAGGTCATCTCGGGTCGGGTGTGCCACAGGGTTGCAGCATTCATTCCTTTAAGCACGTATCTGCATTTTCTTTTCTTGAAAGCGATAACGGTCAGTTTATAGTCAAGCTCAAACTTATTTCTTCCTCTTGTCTAATTGCAGGCGAGAAAAAAAAGGGAGTGGGTTCATGACAGAACAAGCAAACAAAAGAGGAAGCCAGACAGATTCCCATTAAACCTTATCCGACGTTGTGCTTCTAAACTCACTCAGATTAGAGGAACAGGCCATCTGAGAGGGTTCATAAATTCAAAGCGTCCTCATGAGTTATAGCACCATGCTGTGAGATGCTGGATAACGGTAGTGCACATTCCTGTAAGTGCCAAGACATAAACGCTGTTTTTACTGCGCAGGTTATAGAGTCGGTCAGGTCGCAATATAAAACTAACTTATTAGTTAAGTACACCTGCGCTTTCTTTTCTTTCATGTGGTTCCAAACCTGCATGACTTACTTCCTTAAAGTTGTTTTGGACCCAATGACATTCATTGTGTAGACAAAAACAGCTTAAACATTGTTCAAGGTTTCTTATTGTTTTCTTATAACTTATTAGTTAAGTACAATTGTACTATATTCAATTTCTTCAGATTGTTTCAAACTGTATGACTTGTTTTTTTTGTTTTGTTTTTTCCATATAATGAGAGTCAATGGAGTCTAACGTTGTTTGGGGCCCACACATATTAATTGTACTGACAGAAACAATTCTTCTTTCTTGTTCTGCTGAAGAAATAAAGTCATATAGGTTTGGAACAACATGAAGGTGAGTAAATGATGACATTTTTGCATGAACTAGGCTATTAAGCAATACCAGTAAACTGTGTCAAACTTGCGGTTGCTCCTACAGTTAAACTTCTCAACATGTTGTGTAACGAAACTCAGCGTTCTCAATAGCAGATCCGGTAGCCCTACTGTGAGACAGCAGCATAATTTGCTGATGGCTGTTTTGTAGTGCAACAGGGACGAATGTGACAGGAAGTGAATCAGTGTTATATTGTGACATGACATTCAACGGTCACTGCTTTAAGCCAACAAACCAAACAGAGCTCAACGCAATGGATTGTTTTTGCAGAAATGCCACCTGAACATCCACCCAAATCAAATACATTTTTTAATAAATTAATCATTTAATATAAACCTTAAATGTTTAATCTTAATTCTATATATTTTCATGTAATTTAAATATTTTATACAGATATAAAAAAAACAAATTAATTGAACTGATAAAATAAATAATTATATCTAGACAAAAAAAACCAAACAAAAAAAACATTTTTTGAGTAGCATCATGAATATTATTTATATATAGAGTAAAAAAAACCAAACATGTACCCAAAAAAAATATCTCAGGATATGTGGAGGATAAGAATTACACAAAAAAGTACAATGTGTTTAATGTGAGGGTGTAGATTTGCGTCATTTCCAAAAGAATGAAATTATTTAATGAAATGGAATATTGATGGTGTGATCTTTAAAACCTATTGATCTGAACAGCAAAAAAACAAACTATAAACACAGAGCGAATGCAAACACAACTGAAATTTAATGTTGAATGTGAAAGCAGTCTTGGCAGTGCAAGGGTTACTCACACATTTACACACACCAGCAGCAAGTTGTGAAATACTGAAAACTGAACAGCTCCCTCCACATTCTTACCACATCCTGAAACTACGTCAATCTAACAATACAGCACTAAAAAAACCTTATTGTATGAGTGAGATAAACAAACTCCTTCAAAATAAAAAACTCCTCCTCGTCCTGTCTGCACCACCAAACACGGCTGATATGACCTCCAACAAATGCAATTCAAGCAAGCATGTCGGCCTTCCAGCCAAACACACACAATGATGTGATATACCTTTGGCTCTCCACATGCAAACTAGATGCCAACAGTGTCAGCGAGAGCCCACAGATATGGAAGATACTCTGGAGGACCGCAATGCTTCACATGCCCCTCGGGAACAGACTGCTCTGCCTAAATGGCAAAAACATGCTGTCGAGCTGCTGATAAGTCATTGACGCAGTAAAGTAACGCAGCACATGAATAAGTGTGTGAATCACGAGCGCAGGCACATCAGAGACACGGCAGGATAAAATTCAACTGCCTTAACCTGCTGAAAGCACGTCATAATCTGCCATGTTATTGCGATTCTTGAAAACACATGTTGCAATTACTAAACACAATGAGAGTGGCGTTTTTCATTCCCTGGTCTTTGTTATTTCAAGTGTGTTTGGGCTGCATGTATGTGTAACGCTGCTAAAATCATATACTGTGATTGATATCGCAACACCCTAGTTTTTGGGAAGCCATTTGTTGGTTTACAAAAAGCATGTTCGAGAAAAACAAGTGTGGGAGAAGTTGAGAGGGGAAAAAGAGTGAAGAGAAGAATGACGATGGAGAGCGAGAGATCCTGGCCATCTGTGATGTTGGCTGCAGCCCAAACCACTGCCCCCAGAGTCCAGGCACATGCTTAACAACCTCCCTCTGCAATGGTAGCCTAACAAACACAGCAGCGAGGGGCACCTACACACACACACGAACAAGCACACACATAAGTGTTGCAACAGTCACTTATGTTTTATGACTGCACGAACACAAAAATTCCGTGTTTACAAAAAGATAATTGCCCTGCCTCTACGAGCCTGCAAAGTGTGCATATAACCATCTAAAATGCTACTGCTCCGACTCCGAGGCACTGTTTGTGACATACAGCAATCTGTTGAATGGTGTGCTTTATAGCTGATGCATGGAGATGTTAAAACACTTTTACTTATCGCCAACTTTGCAGAAACCATTCTTAATTTTAGCAAAAACTGTAATAAAATGTTTTTTATTGTTGTTATGTTTGAATTGAATGTTATTGATTTTTGTTTTAAAACTGTGGTAAAAATTTGTAGTTTGAAGTTTGTCTAAAATTTGAAGTTGTCTAACATTTAGTCTATGTCTGTTGGCTCTGAAGCCATTTACAGGTGCATCTCAATAAATAAGAATGTCGTGGAAAAGTTCATTTATTTCAGTAATTCAACTCAAATTGTGAAACTCGTGTATTAAATCAATTCAATGCACACAGTCTGAAGTAGTTTAAGTCTCTGGTACTTTTAATTGTGATGATTGGCTCACATTAAACAAAAACTCACCAATTCATGATCTCATCTCGAATATTCGGCGTTGATTACTACCGAAGCTTAAAAATGGTATTCGGACCCGCCCTAAATAATAATAATAATAATAATAATAATAATAATAATAATAATAGAGGGAGGGGGCTGAAAATATTATTCTTAACACCGTGTCTACACCGGATACGAGCGGCACGGCACAACAAAACACAATAGAACCTATTATGCTGTCTCCTCTATGTCTCTCCAAATCAGCGTAGCACCATTTTGACAAATCTGAACAGTAAGCAGGTGGCGTACACTCTTCAATATATCAGCCGCGCCACAAAAATATGTTTTTTACATGTATTTATGCTTTTGTTTGAAAGAAAACAGCGCATCAGCGCAGCGTGGCTGACACAGAAAAGCATACGCCGCCTGCGTACTGCTCAGATTTGCCAAAATGGCGCTACGCTGATTAAATATCGGCATCGGCCGATAAGTTTTTCTGCTTGGTGGATGTGTTCAAGGTGGGACTTTAATTTTGACACACAGTGCTCACATTCTCCCTCTTGTTTGCCATCGTCATTAACAGTACTGTCTAATACGGACAGAAGTCTGTCTAATAATCAGATAGAACGGTTAAACAAAGGAATTAACATATACAAAAAGTATTATTATCTTGTAAACAAATCTTTGAATGGCTAATGAACATTTAATTTCACAAATTTGCAAACTTAGTCGAATCCAGCTGTGAGATCTTGTGAAGTGTGCATTTTTATCCAGCATGATCGTGTGATCTCTGTGTGACATCAGTCCAGGTGTATTGAATGCGTTAAACTTTAAACTCATGATTTCAAATTATGCTGCGCTTCATACATTTGCCCACTGTCATGTTCATGTCATTTTATGTTTTTGATTTATGTTGAGTTTGTTTTATTTTGGCTTTGTTTTGTTAATTTTGATTCCCATTGCACACAAACTTCCCAGAATACTGAGTGCCCTGTTGGTTGTTAGTGTTTTTTTTTTTTTTTATTATATTTTGATTAAATATTTATTTGTGAAAAATACTTTGTCATCTAAAGTATAACTATGTTTATTTTACACATTTATTTTTTTTAATCCATTCTAAAATATGAATTAAAATAAAATAAAAAATAATATTGGCTTTATATCGGCTATCGGTTCCCTGCTTTCCAAGATATCGGCATCGGCTGTCAAAAAACCAATATCGGTCGACCACTATGTATAAAATATATTATGCTTATGATATTTGTTTTTATAGTAGTATTTGTGGTGAGTAGTGAAAAAATATTTATTTATTATATTTATATATATATTATTATACATTCAAATAAACCAAACTACCAACAACTAGAAATAGCAACTTGCATGCTTTATTAATGTGACGTTACTAAAGCCTACTTCAACACAGGAAAGAACACTTGAGATTTTCAAGTAATTTAACAAGGTATAGAATCATTTAAACTGAATATAAATATGACATGACTAGAAATGGTGACCTTAACTTGGTGGATATTTTGGCAATGTCTTTCAGATGAGAGGAGTGTATGTTTTGATGTCTAATTTTGTAGTGTATGAAATGCAAGCTGGGTCGGGAACAGGCTGGCGAATGTGACCAGTTTATTCGTCACTACAGAAATCCCAAATGCACACCCCTTCCATACGAAGGGAGCACAAAGGCCTGGACTTGTCAAGACTGAGGGCCAAGCAGAGACACTCCGGGTCTATCTCACATTCCACCCACGAAAGAAATTCCAGCGAAAATCCAGGCAGAGCTTTGGTGGGTTTCAGAGCAAGCTCTCTGGGAGGCACTTAGTCAAGCATTGTGTTTTTAGAGAAGGCAGTTGTAGCTGCTGGGCTTTCATGCATGCAACATAGACAGAGATAAGGGACAAATGCTTTTTGCACAAAGCTTGCCAAAGCAATGCCATTAAGAGAGGCAAATAGGTCTCAATTCATTCTGGGTCAAACTCCCAATGGACCTCAAAATTGTATTAAAAACCAAGCGGAAACAATTATTCCACAGGCAGAACACCTGTTAGGATGGAGAGCGAGTCAGAAAATCTATGATACAATGCTAATGTGGTTATTGTTGTGCTTTATAACAATTCCAACCAATCAGCAATCACTATTTTGACTAAAAAAGCAGTAGCCAAATACATCTGCACATGTTTTACTTAAGAGATGCTGATAGCATCTGGTAGACTCAGACAACCAGGGGCAGTTGAGGCAATACACTGGACAGAAGGGTTATCTAATCTAACTCCCAATACAAGTGGTTGCTTGGTGACATGACCCTTATTATTGACTGACTACATCTTAAATTCTGGGCCTTGAAGCCCTGCAGGGCTTCTTTCATTAGCTAAGCATGTTATCTCTCACTGTGTGAGCTTGCTGCAAGACTAGTACATTTATCATGCACTTTATCAAGTACAGTGAGTGATATTCTTTTGACCTGGAGATATGTGTTATCTCTCATTAAAGATTCAGTACAGGCCGACGATAGATTACAGTTCATCTTAAAAGCATATGCACCGCCTTTATACTCGATATATTGCACACAAAAGCATTATATTACGCAATGTGCAAGCAACTGTTTTACTGCTTCATCACTATATATTCATTTTAAAAAGCATGCAACACTTTATAATCCGTTTCAACATGGTTGAAAGAGATGCAATGCTACTTAAAGCATATCTAAATTATGAACATAACAACTTTGCTGAAAAACCTGTTATCCGTTTCAACATGGTTGAAAGAGATGCAATGCTACTTAAAGCATATCTAAATTATGAACATAACAACTTTGCTGAAAAACCTGTTGCACACAATCTACTACATTTTCTGACTCAATTTCTAAGCAAGTAAAAGACCTTTTAGCATAAGTCAAAATATCCTGTATTCTTTAATGACTTTCGAGGTAAACTTATAGCTTTGTAATGTTGTTAGTAATATTTAAAGATGAACATTTAGCAAAATTAAGCAACTTACAGTAGATTTACTTGTTTTTAAATGTATTTATGAAACATGATAAAAATGGTTTTTGAGGGGCTTTTTAGTTTGATTATTTTTCAATTATTTTTGTATTGCATTATCATTGTATTTATTTGTTTTGATATGTTTTTGAAAAAATATTGAGTCAACTGAGTTTTAATCATAAAACTAGTAACAACTGATATTTATATGCATAATTTGCAAGTAGTCGGATACACTGTTATAAATTTGTCATGCATTTACATTACAAGCCACTGAAATTCTATCTCTCTGTCCATATAAATAACATCTGCACCGAATTGCATATTTTTGCTCAGTTTGGGTCTCTGAGGTATTTTTCTTCCACAAGTGTGAGCTCCATATTGTCACTATGAGCCTGATGCATCCAATGTGATACAAAACATACACATATACAAACTTGTTAACAAAAGGTTCAATAAACAGTTTAATTAAAAATAGACCTTTCTGACTATTTTCAAGCCACCAAAATTCTATATTGTTGTCCATATATTTAAAATATTCAGCGTTTTTAGGGTTAATAGCACCTTATGAAACTTTCAGCTTGTTAGATTAGGTTTTGTTGTGCACCTAAAATCTTCCCCAATGGACACTGAGTAACAAGTTGCAAGAGGGCTGTCCAAAGAGAATCCCCAACAAATTCAAACATTGTGTGCGTGAGGGGGAGAGTGACACACTTTCAGCCTGAAAAGACTGTCAGCATGTGGCCCAAAGGGACAAAAAACATATTTTGTGTTGCCAACACCTCAGTATGACAGCGACAACAGACAATTAGGGAAAATAACGCTGTCTCTTGTCAAGCCCTGACACTTGGGGACTTCTGAGTAAATAAATCAAGATCCCTAACAAGCACACGAATAATTGAGCATAAACAGAAATTGAACCTCGTCTCAAAACCTTGTGAGCTGCCTACCTAGTAGGAGTGAGAGGAACCGGTTCAATTAATAAAAATACACGAATTGGAAGATTTTCAAGAGGTTCGTTAGCGTTGAGAGTTCACGAATGGATATGAAGTACACCTCGCTAAAGCAGTCTGAATCTACATCACGAAACATACAGTAGCCGAATCCGATTGCCCAGAGAATGACTCTTATGGTCCGGTTCTTTTTAGTGAATCAAAAGCACTTATGAATCAGTCTGAATGCCTGCTGAATTAACAAGATTCGCTAATTACTTTCGCCATGTTTTGTCGGTGTAATTGTATGATGTATAACTTGTGGTTAGTGACTAGTTAATGACAACTAGTAACGTAGTTAAAAACACACATTATGATTTTTGTTGCGGTGTTCTTTAAAATAAATTAACAAATGGATGAAATGTGTTATCATTCATTAAAAAGAAATTTAATAACAGAGCAGTTAAATAAACTTGAATTAGGCTACATTTCCTTTCTCCAACTGCTTCAAAAGTAGGCTACAAAATATATAGAACAGTCTAGATTGATCAATCCTTCTAGTAAATCGGAACCAGAACTGTTCAATTTCTACAGCAGGCAAACATTTCTGAGCATCATTTGCGAACATTCGAATAGATTAGATGCTCTAAAAAGATACGAATGAACGTTCGGAACGCGCGGCTGATTCTCTAGGTAGGCAGCTCGCTAGGTTTTGACACACAGCCAGAATGTTTTGTTATTTACCTGTGACAGCTGCCTCGGGTCGGGGGCTCCGAATAAAGAGGAACTGGAGCTGAAACTAATGGCTCCCCTCCGGCTGAGAACATGTTTGGGAACCGGCCTGTCTAGAGGCAAAACCGGTAACTGATAACATAATTCCATTGAATAATATCAACGCTATGAATCCGGATCAAAAATAATTCAAACCCGCCGAAAAAAGTAGTAATATAATCAAAGGAATCAAAAGAAGGCGGAGAGGAGAACTTGCATGGAACTTGGGCGCTGTTTGCAACTCTCAAAAAGCACGGGAATCCCCTCTGCTTTAAATTGGAAATAAAAAATATCAGTTTAAATGCTCAAGAGGCGAGGTGCTTCGTTTTGTTCGGATCGATCTGGTTCTCGCGCACACCGCCGTCATTATTGATATGGTCCATATTTCCCCACGCGCGTGTCTCGTGCTCCATTTCACTCGATTTTTATTCATCAGGCTCGTTTTTTCTTCCTTTTTTCTTCCTTTTCCCATGCAAAGACCACGGCCTGCGGGACGACGAGGCCTCTCCTCTATCTTTTTAGTATCTTTAGAAAAAAATGCTTCCTCATTTTTTAAACTCCGTCCAGTCGTGAATCATCATCATCGTGCAAATGGCTCCGCAGTCTTGTCTCCCAAATTAAAACAAAAGGCATGTCCACTTCAAACCCCGATGCCGATGCTTGGAGGAGAAAACAGAGAGATCCTGCGATTGTCTAAATAAATGTACGTGAACTTGTATCCGTTTAACGACAGAATTCATTCAAGCTCTGCGCTGCATTAACATTTATTCTCCCTCTCTCATTTTTTCTCAATGCAGACACACATGTGAACCTTTAAATGAATCTCTGTGTATTAATGTGTATTAAACAGAAGAAAGTAGCCTTGGTGGAATATAAACACGCCCTGCGACCACGTCGTGCATGTGTTGGCACATGCTCTTCGGTCAGTGTCAAAAAGAAAACGCAAAACGGGAAATAACATACGCTTATTACATACGACAGTCTCAGTTACTCCTGAACATTGCAAGCTGTTTCCGAACATGTACCACCTGCGAAAGAGATGGGGTTGTACAGAAAGCGTTCACAAAACGTCCTCGTCTCTTTGCGCCAATAGGCGTGCAGCAGTTTATGTAACGCCCGTTCCCATTGGATTACACCGTACAGCGATTTTGAAACGGCGAATCTCATTGGCGCTGCTTTCAAGACTGATTTGTGCACTCGTTCACTGACTGTACGGACCTCAACAAGGGTATTCCACTACAACGGGGTTTGCCCTGGAGCCGGTCTACATCATTGCCAGTGATTACCTTTTCTCGGTATGAGTCATCCAGTTATTCGTGAGCAATGAGCCACTGTTAACTTCTTTCAATAATAAAACCCACAAGTAAAAGTTTTTTTTTTTTTTTTTTTGCATTTATTACATTTTGTCGGTTATATCTTTTTAGTTTTTTCCTTTCTCATTTTTAAGGACCCTGCTGAAAAACACATCTTCAACCAGCTTAAGTTGCTTCCATAGCCTGATCAATAATTGCCCAGACCCAGCTAAAACCACACAGAGAGACCATCTCTGGACCACCAAACCATCATACACTGGTTTAAGCTGATTTTTTTTTAGTAGGGTAAAGAAACCTGGCAATAAAATGTAGGCCTATTATAATCCAGTGAAATGTAATGCTCATGTTAAATGTAATGCTCATGTTATTGAAATGTATTGATAATTTTGTTTATAAGAAAAGTATTTTTTTTCTTTTGTGAGTGTGATCACACATAGTGTATTACACATTAACTCATTTCTCTCTGTTTGTTTGCTTAAGACATAAGCATGCCACAGAGAACTTTGTAAGTTTAAACAATAAGCATGTTGTCAGGCATTATCAGATAATTGCATGATAACACAGTCAATAGCAGTCTCTAAGTATCATGTTGTGTGCTGTGGTACAATTTGCATGGTAACGCACTTCACAAAGTCATAATCATGTACTAAGGCTTATGGACAGTTTTAATGTGAAAAAATATACACTTATGTTTACCAACTGAAATTCATCCTCAAGGAAACTGTGAGCCAAATAGTATACACTCTTAAAAATAAAGGTTCTTTATTAGCATCTATGATTCCATAAATAACCTTTAAAGGGGTCATCGGATGCTACATGCACTTTTACAAGTTGTTTGAACTGAAATGTGTGTTGTTAGTGTGTGTACACAACCACCCTATAATGCTAAAAATCCACCCAGTGTTTTTTTTTAAATCTCGTTAAAGGTGGCAGAGCCCTGCACGGGCCTCAAATTTAGGCCCCAGCCCAGCCCGGACCAAGACGCTCAGGCCCTAGCCTGGCCCGTGTCCACAGCTTATAATTACCAACCCGAGCCCGCCTTTTTTCCCCTTCTCCCTAAACAGCTTATACTACTGTTTCAGCTATTAAAATAATTCAGGTTTGTATGTAAAAGCGAAGTGATTTTAATTTGTTTTGTTTTTTATTAAGTTGAGTTTATTAAGTTTGTTTCGTATTTTTATTAATTTAATTTAGAAAAATGTTTGGAGCTTTTTTTGTTTGTTAAATATATAAGTTTTCGTTTTTTAAAGTAACAACCAAGAGGCCAGCGGCAGACAGTGAGCCTATGTTTGATCAATTTAGCCTTCTCAAATCATCACAATTTGCCTAAAATAAAATCTATAGATATAAAAGAGTTCAAGCATATAAAAATGTTTAAACGTTAAACCTATAGATAAATATGCGTTATAGCCTATATCCAATAGTTTGTGCAGAGATGCTTTGCAGGACATGGAGGCACCAGCGTGATCACTTGCATTTTTTTCAGTGGATACGCCATCATTTTTGCTCATAAAGGTAAGAGTAATACATCATTCGTAACTGTAAAGGGTCTACTTTTATTTGTGTGCACTCACAATATCAACATAATGTTGTGCTTTTATAAAAACATTGGATAAAACATGATGCACTTTCTGCCATCTCGTCTTTAACAGGAGTACAAAAATGAACCGAAACTCAGCGAAAACATGCCTCACAGACATGATAAATGACCATACTGCTGCTGGTGGGACAATAAACACCGTCGAGCCGCTCTTGACAGTCACAGTAGCACGGTCTCGTGTTGTTTCCACAAGCGCTGCAATTTTTTTTCATCACTAATTGATGGATGTCTAAAACATAAAAATAAGGAGAAGCCTAAAACAGGCCTGAGGCCACATCTGAACTATGACGTGAAAATTGGCCCGAAGCCCGGCCCGAGGGATATAAAAAGTTGGGCCCGTCAGGGCTCTTAAAGCAGGGCTCTAAAAGGTGGGGTATGTATTTTTTTCAAAAACGCTTTAGAAAACCGAGTCGGGCCGAGTACCAAAACAAACTTGTAGTCAATCAGCAGTAAGGAGCGTGTCTACTCATGATGCGGAGGAGAGAGCGCTCAGTGAGAGCACAGGACGGACATTAGCCGAGCCGAGCAACGACAGAAAGATAGAGATGGCGGATAAAAAACAAAAGAGGAAAACGTCTGTGGAACAAAAGAAGGTTTACGATAAGGCAAGAAGTAGGTCTCGTGTAAATTCGGATCAGCTTCCCAGTGCTGGAGAGGACTCAAGGCCTGCGATCGGATGCCGAGGTTGCTTTGTTTCTTCTCGATAGGTGAGTAACATTGGTTTTGTTTTGTTTCACAGAACTAATATATACTGGCTTTTGCTTGAATGTGCTTGTGTCTCATGTTCGGTTGTTTATTCCTCTGCAATCGTATTGTTGTTCCCTTCAGCTATGATAAAGACACATTCATTTCCACACCTATAAGCCTGGAGCATCTAAACCTCCTCCAATGTCTGTTTCAAGCGTCAGCTCCCAAAGTGTGTCCGAAAAGTAAGATAATATGTTTAAAACAGCAGATAATAATACACCAGATTCCGCCATAATTGTTGCCTGGGTTGCACACGTATGTTTGGGGTGGAGCTATCAAAATAGGGACAAGACCCTTTTGGGGTAGGGGCGTGTTTGTTTTGGTGATTTGAAATATCAACATTGACTACCAGATATCACTTACCCCACCTTTACCCCAACTTACCCTGAGGAACCCCAGTGACCAGTTGATGTGCTTTGAATACCTCCCCTCCCCAAGCCATCCTGAAAGACCTACCAGTGAGATAGGATTCAAACCAGCGAAGTGAAATCCCTGTGATGCCCAGTGATGAGAGGGCAGACAGGAGGATCTGATGATTGCCAGTGTCAAAAGCACCTGATAGATCTAGCAGAATAAGAACTGATGATTTGAAATCAGCTTTTTCAATCCGCAGGGCTTTGTTGTTCTGTGAAAGAAACAATTATACCTGGTTGAAAATAACTCTTTCGAGGGTTTTCGCTATGAATGGAAGGAGAGAGACAGGTCTGTAGCTATCAGTAAGTAAAGTGTTTAATGTAGGTTTTTGGAGCAGTGGGGTTACCCGAGCCTGCTTGAATGCAGTGGGGAAGGTGCCTGTGAGGATAGATGTGTTGATGATGTGTGTGAGTGGTGGTAAGAATGTAAGAGAGATTGCTTGGAGAAGGTGTGAGGGGACCGCGCAAATCATTTGTGATCCAGCTTCACCAACAGAAGAAGTGAGTATAAGGTTTTTTTAAAGTGGTCATATGATGTTGTTAAAAAAGAACATTATTTTGTGTATTTGGTGTAATGCAATGTGTTTATGCGGTTTAAGGTTCAACCAGTTCACTAAGAAGATCCGGTTAAAAAGAAAGATTTGTTCGCGATCTGGACATTTCTAGACAAGACAAAACCAATAAAACCCATTACAAACGAGGCATTTGTTGCATCCAGTGGGGATATAATTACTGATTATAATTACTTATACTGTTTTTACGTGTTGCGTTGCGTATCGCGCTGCGTAAACATAACCATGTCTGCATTTGTGATCTGAGAAACAACAAGCCTACTCTACTGCTCAAAACTCATGTTTGAATCATCATTCAAATTATGCAAATTATTTAAATATAAAAAACTTACTTGAAGGCTGTGAGACATTGCAGGCTACTGGTTCAGGAAACAGTCCTCATCCTCCATAAAATGCGCAGCACACATCCGAATATTTGGGTTGGACTGTTCTGGAACAGTGTTGAAATACAACTTAACCACTGATTTCTAGTCATGTCCTCTTTTGAAAGGCCAAACAAAGTAGTTTCACTTTCACAATAAAACACACAGCGACTCCATAACATGGCAGCGGTGGCAACAGAGAGACTAAAAGTCACGCCTTCTTTCTTTGCGTGAACATTTGGCCGGCGTTATGCAAATCTTCCCACATAGTGACGTAGAGATGTGGGGGCGTGTGGTTGACTCTTAACTTTTATAAAGAATACCTCTTTGGATTTGAGACTTTATTCTTTGCAAATTTAAAGATCTTCTTTATGCACCAAGAGCTTGTAAAACTCCAAAGAGAAAGGAAATATTGAAATCGCATCATATGACCCCTTTAATGAATGTTTGCAATCGCCTTTCCTAACAATGTGCTAATTAGCAAGCTTCAGGATGAATGCGGCTAAGGTGAACAGTCTAGGGATGGGCGGATCGATCCTAAAGTATCGATACTTTTTGATGTTGTATTGAATGGATAGATCCTTTACATAAAAATATTGATTCTAAAGTGCATTTTTTAACACTAATTTTATTTATCAAGAAATTTGGTCCATAAAATAAGCTTCTAAGTGGAATAATAGACTGTATTAATGAACAATTGTGATGGATAGATCTGTTTCTCCTGCAAAACGGAACACATGCAAATGCTGAAAGACAGAACCAATCGATCAGACCGCATTTCCTGCTGATGCATGGCTCAGTCACAGTGTTTGTTCAAATAGGGCTGCATTTCCCAAAAGCATCAGAAGCATAAGTATATCTCAAGAAACCATTGCCACATTATTACATTACATATCATTGTTACTATATATAAAATTAATTTTGAAAAATGTAGCACAGTGTCCACACAAATATGAAGCAGCAATAGCCTAATAATCAGAAATATTTATTGAGCTGCAAATGATAGGCTATTACAATTATTTCCCGAGGATCATGTGACACTGAGGACTTTGAAAAATTCAGCTTTGATCACAGATGCATTTTAAATTACATTCTAAAATATATTAAGATAGAAAATAGTTATTGTAATGGTTATATTTCACAATATTGCTGTTTTACTATATTTTTTGTTCAAATAAGAGCAGCCTTGGTGAGCATGAGACTTATTTAAAAGATATTACAAAATCTTACTAACCCCAAACTTTTGTACACATGTAATATTTATTTTAAATGGGCTAGTTTGTGGAAGTACATTTATTTAAACTGGTTGTTAAAAGTCCAAATGGATTGTGTTATGTTCTGTAATTGCTGTTAATAAATCTGTCAGAAAAAAAAATATGCTAAAGTTTCACCTTTAGGAGAACAAAAATTAACCATGGTTTTATTACAGTAACCACAGTTTACCACAATATTTCTATATTTCAAACACTTGAAAATATTGGTTTCGGAAATAAAATAAAATAAGAGGTATCGCCCATCCCTAAAACAGTCCCTCAGAGAATGGCTCAGAAGAGAGGGGCGGGGTCAGCAGAGCTAATTTGCATTTAAAGGAAAATGCTACAAAATGGCTTGCTCTGAAAAGAGCTGTTTTTGACAGGGTAAAAAGGGTGTTTTACACAACCATTGAGAAATTTTACCCAACTATGTTACATATTTCCATTAAGATTTTAAAGAAACATATCAACTTGTGGAAAATGGGCATCTGATGACCCCTTTAACAATACAATCTTAAAAAATATAGGTTCCTAAAAGGAGTTTTCACATCAAGAACCAGTTTAGGGTTCACAAAAAGAACCTTTCAATGAACAGTTCTTAAAAGAGTCATTTTTTTCTTAGTGTGAAAAGCATTTTAATAATTTAAAGGACCTTTTTTCCACTATAAAGAACCTTTTGTGCAATGGAAAGGTTATGTGGATGTTAAAGGTTCTTCATGGATCCCAATAAAGAACCTTTCATTTTATTAGTGTAGAACGTTTTATTTCACAAAATGTTTTCATTGTGGAAAATATTCTTCAGGTTTTTAAAATGTTATTCACACTAAGAAAAAAAAGAGGTTCTTTTAAGAACTGTTCACTGAAAGGTTTATTGAGGAACCAAAATTAATCTATGGCATCACTGGAAAAACCCTTTTTGGAACCTTTATTTTTAAAAGTGTAGAGCCATTTTCTTACCATTATCCTTTCTTTTGCAATCACATAAGCAGACATTTACCTAGAAGCAAAATAATCAAGTTCAACCCACTCTGTGCAAGTTCAGCCCACTCTTTGGGTCATTTAAATTCTTCAATTTAGGTCGTAAAGCTTTGCAATGTTAGCAAATGTTTTAACTTGAGTTGCTGGAGACCAGGGGACAATAGTGAACTGTGCCATGGCAACAGAGGCCATATGCCAGTAGTGAGTATAATTGCTCCGTCCCACCCCCTCCCCACCACTCACAATACAATTCTGCACAACCAAATCCCAAACCATGCAGTCCTAATCCATTTCTTCTTGGAACTTCTTGGAAATATTATACAAAATCTGGCTTCTAGATATATTACTGGTTGTATTGTGACTTATACGTTTTGCTTAAACACTAGGACTAAAAAGAGAAAGCAAACACAACACACTTAACAAGATAAGACGTCTGGCATCATGCCTGTATCTGCCGGTGTAGTTATTAACAGATCTGTTCATTCATTTACTTTTACAATACCGTTTAATCAGTGTCAAGGACCGCTTCCCGTCCACTACCGTTGGCCCTGCGTGCTGCTCATTTGGGAGTCTCACATTTCCTGACTGAGGGGCAATCATTTCATTAATGGTTTGTTTCTGAGGCTTAGTTTGCAACAAATGCCATTCCCCAGGCAGATGTGCTTTGCAGGAACAGCCTCCTGAGGAGACGATGATGAGGGGTGGCGAGCAGCACACCTTCTAATTCCCCTTGAGACTCCATGTATCCACTTGCAATGCGACCCTGTGCTATGCAGCAGTCATCAGGAAACCACAAACAAGGGGAGCGCCGGAATAATTGATACTGCTGGGTGACGTCAATTGGCCCACTGGTAACTTCCCCGTTTTTTTAACTGCTGCATGTGGTTTTGTAAAAAAAAAAAAAAGGTTTTGGAATTTGTAAATATGTTACAGTTTTGTATTTTTCCCCATGCAATTTCTATGCATAATTTAAACAGGTGTAGAAATGTGCAATGTTTGGCATTTGAGTCACATTTTAAAAATGACGAGTGAAAAGAGTGTAGATTAAAAACACTTTATATATAACAAGTAGATACGAAAGTTTTTCCATTAACTGCTGGTAGAATAAAATTTGTGCTCAGTTGCCATCTTGTGGTGATACAGGATAAGGGCTAGTTTTTTTTTTTTTTTTGCCTTTAGAACAAGACTTTTCAAGCTAGGGTCCAGAGAGAAGTCTAGCCCTATGATGCATGAAGTATTAAATCACAGTATTGTGTTTATATGTTTGTTTTTACTTTTAAACTAAATCATTTTTTGGTCAATATATTATCCTTTTTAATTTTATTGGGTATTTGTTATATGTAGTGTGTAGTGTGCAGCAAAGGTGTAGAAAAGTTATTAAATGTGACTAAATGTCTGGTCTTAAAAAAAAAAAAAAGTTTTTAATAACAATACGTTTATTAATATAAATGTATATATGTAGCATTCTAGTTTAATGCATTGACTAGTGTTCACATAAAATGCGATAAAGTATTGTGATAATAAATTTAAAGAATGTGATAAAATCTTGTTTTTTAGTAAACAAACTGTTCAGTTTGTTCACAAATATTTTTAAATAATCAATCTTTATTTCCTTTGCAATATACAGTAGCAAAATACGAATAACATCGTTCATTTTAACATACTGAAATACATTGCTGAAATAGTTTATTGACAACAGTGCATGCGCACATTCTGTGACGTGGTAAAGACCCGACTAATTATAAGACTTTTATATTTTGCAGTATTTGCACAAGTAAAGTAGTTGCGTTGCACGTCAATTGGTGTTTTGTTGAATATGCATTTAGACGTCACTACGTTTGTCACGCAATGATATTGAAAACAGCAATTGCAGAAGGAATACATAAGATCAAGGGAGTTGATTTTTGTTCACAACAGGGATAAAAGTTGTATAGACATGAAACACAACCGTTTATCCTCTCCAGTCCTCATCCTTCAGGTTTAGAAATCAGTTATTGCAGATAACATGGGTTCTTCCTTCTCCCACCAAACATCTTTCATCAAATGCTTCCACCCTCTGCTCAAGCAGCAGGCTCTGAAAGCTAATGAACCTTGTTGGTAACCATGTTAAACTGGCCTGAAGTTACCTGAGCTCATGACTAGTTCCATGTATAATTCATCTCCTCTGTAATCTACTTACCTTCAGAGAAGGAATCTGACTCCATTAGCCTGTGTACCTGCCCTGGAGAAGGACTGAAGTTTGGAGTCTGTTAACAGGTAAGAAAACTAATAATCTGTGGGATTTGGAGCAGTATTGCACTAGTGATTGCTCCCATTTTTTGCTTCTTACTTTTGCAGTCAGCCATTGTAAAGCTCAATAGAGAAATGAAGGCTGTATAATTTTTAGGAACTAGTTAATATTCTATGATGGCTCATTACAAAAGATGGAATTATTCAGGGGTGGGGGTTAGAGGTTATGTTCTGGGGATGTTTTGTTGTTTTGTTTTAACCAAAAGCTAACCTGCCCAGGAATGATGCAGGGAGTTTTTTTTTTTTTTTTGGACTACCTAAAGAGAACCAACTCAGAATGTTCCGTAATTAGTATTTTTCGGTTTTATTTTTAATAACCACAAACTAACATCCCCTGAAAGTTTTAGGGAAGTTTTTTTTTTTGTTTTTTTTTTTTTTTTTTTTTGTGGGGGCCTACACAGAACATTCCCAATGGGTATTTTATATATATATATATATATATATATATATTATATATATATATAGAGTTTTTTTTTTTTTAGTATTTTTATTTTGTTATAACATTCCATTCAGGGAACCAAAAACTAATAGCTGGGTTATATCTTGTTCACTATCCAGGAGAACTGTACATGACCTAGTGTCTTATACAATTTATTTACGGTTTCTTTGTTGTTTTGAGGTAATGGTTTAAGATCATGGCTGAACAAAGGCAACGGGCCCTGTCCACATCAGGAGAGGCTCTGTACCAGGTTCTTGGCCTTGACAAGAACTGCACTCATGATGACATCAAGAGGTCCTACAGGTAAGACGTGTTTCGCAACCTATTTGTCCCAAGGTGCATTTACTGTATGAAGTTTGGATTCTACTTGGGGTGAACGAGGGAGCAAAGGATAGAGAAAGTGCCAAACTGGGACTCATTCCTCTATAATCTCAGCCTTCAGTTGCAGTGGAGCTGCATGAATATAATATGACTTCCACAAAACTAAAATATTCATTATGCTGAACAGATGGCATCCCTTATTTTACTGGGATCAGGAATGATGAAGGAATCTTAGATACAAGAGCATGTTCAGGGGTGCACGACGTGTGCATGAATGATTCTGTACTATAATTTACATAGCTCCGTGGAAACGTGCCAGCCTTGCCTTTGGTGGAAATATCTCGACGCTTACACCATAACGTGTTGGTTTCACTTGTCAGCTGGTTTAACAAAACGTTATGCTGCAGCAGAGCAGGGCAACCTGGGAAAACCTGGAGGAAAAATATTCATAGCATCAATTTTTGTCATACGTATAGGAGAATATATATGTATGAAAATACATTTTTCTTTTCCATGGCTTCTTTATGTGCAACTTGTGCTTCTGTATTAAGTAGGAGATATATATATATATATATGTATATATATGTATATGTATGTATTTATTTATTTTTACAGTTTTCCAAGGCTGCAATTTATGCACAACCTGTGCTAAAACATGAAGGCAACATGTCGGAGAGCTTCATTAGACAAGTTCATTTCTAACGATGTAATGGTGTTTTATCAGTTATATTGTTTTATTGTTCTATTTTGATGTTCCAACAATTATAGCGTTAAATGGTTAGCATTTTAACAGCACTTGTTTGCTGTTAATGAATATATAATCATCACAACTCTTGCAGACGCCATTGGCTTAATCAAAAATTAACAAGCGAGCGTGCTCAGAGCATTATAAATTATAGATTAAATTTTTTGGTTTTGGTTCGGCAAAAAAGACAAATTAAATTAAAAATACAGAGACTATGTTCATGTAATGATTTTAAGATTTAAATTCTTGGCTCTTTTTTTGGTATTTATAGATTTATACTTCTCCGCCTTTTACAAATACTATAAATATTTATAGTTTGATATCTGATCATCCACAACCATTTTGAGCTTAAGGATAGTACATTTCACAGCATTATAAAAATGTCAAACTCTTCCTTATTGCTGCTGAGACTTTTGAAGAGTGTTTGTGCATAGTTTGGACATGCTGGCATTCATTCAGAGCGGACCTGAACTGAGTCAGAGACAGAGACATTTGCAATGCACTGCTGGTTCTAATAGGATAGGTGTAAGTGTTGGTGTTGTTGTTGTTTTTGTCTTCACTAATGTTCATGTGCCGAGAAGCTTTTGGAGGCACTAATGGGGTCTGCGGTCTTGCCGACACATAGACAGGTCAAGCAGCGTGTGCATAAGACAGCTAGCCGCTAAAGATCACACCCTGCTGAGATCATCAAACAGACAGACAGCATTTTAAACTGGCACATGTTAATGAGTCTCCTCTTACTGTGTAGTATTTCTGTTTCCTTTTTTAAGCTAATGGTTGTTTTATGTCTCTTTCTTTAGAGGAATACAAAAAGATTCTGTATTTCTAGGGTCATTTAAATATACTTCCTGACATTTACATTCATCTTAACGTCTTGTAACAACTTTTGTTCTTTACATTTTCATTTCTAACATTTACATTGATCTTAGGGTCTTGTAAAAGCTTTTTTTTTTTAAATTTTTATTTGTATTTTTTATGATTTTAAATGTCTTCGCCTATTTTTTTTTTTTATAGGAAGCTCGCTTTGAAATATCATCCTGACAAGAACCCAGAGAACCCTGATGCCACTGACAAGTTTAAAGAGCTCAACAATGCTCATGCGGTGCTGTCTGACGTCACTAAGAGGAACATTTATGACAAGTACGGCTCCCTGGGTCTGTATGTGTCGCAGCAGTTTGGGGAGGAGAATGTGAACACATACTTTATGCTCTCCAGCTGGTGGGCAAAGGTGCGGTATCACCCTTTATTTATTTATTTTTTTTACATTAAAAATGAGCAATTTAAGGAACAATTTTTGCCTGACCTGACCTTTGATTTTTTTTACTTTTGGTGTGATCTATTTATTGAATAATATGAATTACATTACATGTTAGTCTTTATTTTAGTTTTATTGGTCATTTTAATGTTTTTGTAGTTTTTTTTTTTTTTTTTTTTTTTTTTTTTCACTTGTCTGTTTTATTCTTGTATTTTCGATTTTATATACTTGAAACCATGTTTAAATATTTTTATATAATTATAACAAAAATGTGGTTCAAGGGATACTCCATCCCAAAATGAAAATTTGGTCATTAATCACTTACCCCCATGTTGTTCCAAACCCGTAAAAGATCCGTTCGTCTTCGGAATGCAATTTAAGATATTTTGGATGAAAACCGGGAGGCTTGAGACTGTCCCATAGACTGCCAAGTAAATAGCAGTGTCAAGGTCCATACAAGGTATGAAAGTCGTCTTCAGAATGCTCCATCTGCCATCAGGCGTGCAGTCTGGGTTATACGAAGCAACGGGAACACTTTTTGTAAGCGAAGAAAACAAAAATAACGTCTTTATTCAATAATTCCTTTGTCAACAGTCTCCTCTGTGTCTCTCCACATCACCGTATGCTGCGTATGCTCTTCTGTGTCATCCGCGCCACAAGGATGCGCTGTTTTATTTTAAATCAAAGCTAAATACATGTAGAAACAGTGCATCCTTGTGGCGCGGATGACACAGAAGAGCATACGCAGCATACGGTGATATGGAGAGACACAGAGGTGACCGTTGACAAAGTAATTGTTGAATAAACTCATTATTTTTTGCCTACAAAAAGTGTTCCCGTCACTTCAAATAACCCAGATTGCACGTCTGATGGCAGATGGAGTATTCTGACGACGACTTTCATACATTTTATGGACCTTGACACTGTTATTTACTTGGCAGTCTATGGGACAGTCACAGGCCTCCCGGTTTTCATCCAGAATATCTTTAATTGTGTTCCGAAGACTAACGGAGCTTTTAGGGGTTTGGAACAACATGGGGGTGAGTGATTTATTTTGGAGTATCCCTTTAACCCTTTACAGTAAGGTTCCATTAGTTAACTACATCTACTTCTAAAGCATTTATTAATCTTAGTTTAAAAAATTACTAACATATTATTAATTTAAAAAGTCGTATCTTGCAACTGTAATAAATTATATAATTATGTATTAACTTAATATTTCCAACCAAAATATATAACTGTAATATTATATAATAAAGACAATGTGATGTCGATATTTTGAATGCATTTTTATCTAAACTAAACCCTGATACTGTCTGATTTTGAACATTCTCATTTATAGGGTCTGTTTGCCATCTGTGGCTTGCTGACAGGTTGCTATTTCTGTTGTTGTCTGTGCTGCTGTTTCAACTGCTGTTGTGGGAAATGCAAACCACACACACCTGGAGAAGAGGACCCAGAGTTCTATGTGTCTCCCGAAGACCTGGAGGAGCAGATCCGTACGGACAACGAGAGAGGTATAAGGACATGCTGACGTGTTCTTTAGGTGGTCACACTGTTCTTTATTTCTGCGTATGATCTGAAGTCATTGACTCTGCAGCCAGAAAAAAATGGATGAAAAGGAACACATCCCAAAATGACTTCGTCGCATTTTGGTCTCGATAACAGCATCTTCTAAATATCTTAAATGTTACTGCTAGAAATCTTCAAAATAGTTTCTTCTATGGAAAGCGGAAAGACTTTAAAAATACTTAAATATTACATATTATGCAACGGAATTGTTCTCAAACTAAAATGTCAAAATAATATGATAATTTTCTCATTAAAAAATGTATTCAGTACTTAAAAAGAACAACAAGCTTTGATGTAGCAGATCATGGCTTATCAGTTGAGAAAAGAGCTTTTAAGAAGGTTCAGCTAATGTAATAACTCACCATACTTACTAAAATAAATAGTTGATACTTCTGGAGCCAGATGTTTGGATATAATACGCTGTTGTTCTGCCAGTGAGCTGTAGGAGGTTTTGTGCTGCAGTCCCTCACAAAAGTGATAATTACAGTCTGAGTCATTTCTCAAAGTGTGTTTGCATACTAGTTTTTTATAGCATTCTCACAACAAAAATAAACAATGTTTTCTTTCCCTGCATTTGTAAGACAGCATGCAAGATAGTACAGACAAAAAAAAAGCCTTGTTTTGTCTTATATTAGATTCTAGCTATGTCTATGTAAAAATACACTGTGGACAAATCAAAGTTGACTTGTGCTTTACATTTTAGTTGACTTACATTCACCTAAACATGCTAAGAACACAAAGCACACAAGATCCCGCTTTTTTATACTAATAAAATAAAGCAAGTAGGCACCTGTTTTATACCATTTATATTAGTGTAGCACAAGAAAAATTTCAATAAAATAAAACAATGTTTCATAGACTCATACCCATTAGTCGTATTAAACAATACTTTCACAACTACATTTAATTTTTTTTGGGGGGGTCCTCAAAATGTATTTATACAGTATATTTTATTGTCTGCTTCATAGCATTTATATTAGTGTAGCACACACACAAAAAAAAAAAAATCAGTAAAATAAAACAATGTTTCACTGAAGTCATATCTTGCTGAAGTAGTCTCTAAAATGTTTAAAAACTACTCTTTTAGTGTTACCTACACGTAACATATTATGTATTATTAGTCTATCATGTAAAAATTATTTTATTATTAAATAATATTTTTGCAGATAATTTAGGTGATTTTTTTTTGTCTGTTTCATAGCATTCATATTAGTGTAGCACAAAGGGAAAAATCAGTAAAATAAAGAATAATGTTTTATAAACTTCATATGCTGCTGAAGTAGTTTCTAAAAATCCACCACTGTGGTCTTAGAATCAGAAAACAACTCCATAAACTCTCTGAGCATTAGGTAAGCCAGTGGACAGTGGGCTGCCCTTCAAACCAGTGATACTGAGCCAGCTCAATGAGGTCAGAAAAGCGCAGCCAGCAGGGGCAGGCTAACGGCAGATTGCTGGGATGTCCTTGGAGTGTACAAAACACTTTTCATTTCAGCAGGAAGTTCAATTAGGAGTGTGAAATGGCATGGTATTAGACAGTGTAACCTCTTGTATGTTCCATATTGATCATATGTGACCTCTTTTACCTGTGATTTTGGTTTTCCAGATGGCGACACTCCGATTGTGCTGCAGCCAACCAATGCTAGTGAGAAGACCCAGCTCATTGGTGATGGACACAGAACATACACTTAAAAGCAAGAGAGTCATGATAGAGATTAATTTTAAAATTATTTTGGAATATATTGTTGTCTTTTACAATATAATGTTTATGTCAGGACTGAGAAAGCTAAAAATACTCAACGTCTTAAGCTTTGTTTTAGCCATGCTGTCTGTAAATAACAGATATTATATTATTCTTATACTTCATGTGAAATTTTCCATCCACTTGGATTAAACATTTTTAACATAAACTAATACACTTAATTAATGTGATGCATATTTATCAGTTGTTCATTCTGAAAACAATTACAGTTATTCAGTTAAAACGTATGAACATGGTTAAAATATAGCTGTGGAATATTATATGTATGAGATTAAAAGAAATAAATTGGATTTATTGATTATAAATATGTAAACCTGTCTATTGAGTATTTAAAACATTTTTAAAGTTCTATCACTGAAATCTTACCTGTTCCATCTATGTACAATAAATAAGCAACACATGATGTTTATTAATTTGTCTATGTTAAAAGTGAGTCATGTGAAATGTTATATGCTAATCAAATACATAAATACTAATTTAAGGCCTAATGTTTGAGTGCATATCTTACAGGTTTTTAAAAATATAAATTCAGATATTTCCATAAATATTACTGGTTTCAAATAACATTTTATTTGCCCTATGTGAATTTAGATGGACCGTTTCACGTTTTGAAGTTCACTGAGTGTTAATTTAAAACAACAGCAACAAAAAAAAAAAAAAAAAAGTTTCCTTCGAGCCGGATTCGAACCAGCGACCTAAGGATTACAGTGCTTCCTCTACAGTCCTCCGCTCTACCAACTGAGCTATCGAAGGAACACGTGTTCTGGGGGTCGCTCTTGAGGGAAAAACTTACACGGCAAAAATTGGAAGTAATTTAGCATGATAAGAGTGGATACACATTTATTACAAAATATAACTAACAAGTAATTTATTCACGTGTAGATTTCTGTAAAATAAAGACCAGGGAATGCCGTTGTTTTTTTTCGTCCCTAACCCTCTGATGCCGTTCGGTCGTTTTAGAACGAAAAAAAAAACCAATTGTTCCGAAATTTTAAAAATCGCTAACGTTACTTCATCGGAATGGTAGGAAACTCTGTGACTTTTATGGCAGTCACTACAAAACAATCGTGGACTTGAATCGAAAAAAGCTAAATGGTCGTGAAAAAAAGTTGTTGTTCGTGGTCAAAAAATGATCGTTGGAAATGAATGGGGAATAATGTTACACAAAAATACAAAGAATTCAAGAGTTTTTCTTGAAACCCTCCCGAACAAAATGTGGTGATGTAGGGGCTGTTTGATATATATGATATATATATTAGGCTTTCTGACCCCAAGACTCAACTAATCTCTGGAATTCTCCAGTTGTGATACTTGGAGAGTCTTTGGCCACTCAAACGCTTCACCTTATGGTGTATTATGATGAAATTGACACAAGTCATCTTCCAGGCAGATTTGTAACATCTTTAGTTGACTGGAAACTATTAATTATTGCCCTGATGGTGGACAATGTGGAATTTTTTTCTTTTCTTACAGCCATTTTCTAAATTTGTGAAGTTCAACATTCTTTTGCTGCACATCAAAAATATATTATTTGATTTGAATCCTTGTGTTCAATGATTAAGTGAATTTGGCCTTTGTGTTCCTCATATTTATAATCCTGTGAAACAGGAAGCCAAGGCTGGACAACTTCATCTTCTTAGTCATCCTGGTGTGATAACAAAAAAAAAAAATAATTCCAAATATACTTGGGAATATACTTAAGAGATATTTTAATCGTAAGAATTTCTAGGGGTATCAATAAATGTGGCCATTGTGTACTAGAGTAAAATATTTATTTCCTAATGTGATTTTTTTTTACTTCAATTAAAAGTTAGACTTTTTTTTGAAATTTTTGCATTAAAGATCACATGGATAAACAATGCAGATTTATTTTCACATCTTTCTTTGATCATAATTACCAAGGGTATGTATAAGTTTGAGCACAACTGTAGAGCTATATAGAAATCTAGTGGCTAAACCATGAAATTGCAGATGTTTTCCTTTTTTTTACTAGATGTTTTTGTTTTTTTTACACTATTCTGCCTTATGGAATTGGATTTTAAAGGCATTGTCTCTATTTTAACATGAAATACTGCCATAATTGAAAATCATCATTTTATCATTTTATTGTATTTTCTTACATATGTTATACCAACAAATGTATGTATCAATGTGTATTATGTATGTAATTAATGAATTTCATTTCATTTCATTTCATTTCATTTCATTTCATTTTATTTTATTTTATTTTATTATTATTTTTTTTACTTTCCTGTGTTTATTGCGTTGAAGAGATGCAGGTTGAGTTAACAGTATCATTTTCATATATGGGCAAGTAAACATGGCAACCTCTGACGTGCGCTTTCTAAAAACAGCGCTCACTGATAGTGGGCCTTGGCGTGGGGGAATGCCAAGCCTCATTATAGAGGGCACAGACAGGCGTTAGAGAGGTGGGTGGGGAATGGTTTGACTGCTTTTACAGGGTGTGGGACAGTTTAATTTTCTCAATCGCAAACGGTCTCATTCTCGACTCGTAGCTCGTCAAATCAGGATGGACAGCTTGGAGAAGCAGCTTATTTGTCCCATTTGTCTGGAAATGTTCACGAAACCGGTTGTGATTCTTCCTTGTCAACATAATCTTTGCCGGAAATGTGCTAATGACATTTTCCAGGTAAAGTTTCAGTATTTTTTTGTTTATCAACTAAATTAATCACAAAAATATTGATATACCCTCTTTTAGAAAATAAATAAATTGTTTTATAGCCTATTGTTTTTGTGTTTTTTTTTTTATTTTTTTTTTTATATTTATTTTTATTGTCTGTTTTATTTTAGTTTTGTTTAATATGTAGTCTAATATAGTGTTGCTTCACCTTAATCGCCTTTTTTATTTAAACACAGGCTATTTGGGTTCTACCTATACTCAGAAAGCTAAATTATATGAATATTTGTAAATAAACAATCAATAATCTAAAATTTTTTTTAAAAAAATAACGTGTTTTGTTCATTTGCTGTCCCACACTTCCTATCCAGTCCTCAAATCCATACCTTCCCACCAGAGGAGGCACAGGGGCGTCAGGTGGCCGTTTCAGGTGTCCGTCCTGCAGGCATGAAGTTGTGCTGAACCGCCATGGGGTCTACGGTCTGCAGAGAAACCTTCTGGTGGAAAACATCATTGACATGTACAAACAGGAGTACATCAGGTTAGAGCTGGGTAACAAACACCTCAGGAAGCTCTAACAGAAGTCCACGTGGTTTAACAAGATCCCTTGTGTGATACCTAAAGATATGTATCAGGTGGGTGTTTTAGAAGTATACGTTGTTTGATAAGTTAGTTTTTTCTAAAAGTTGATTTATGGATGATTTGTTGATAATGTTGTGGAGATGTGTTAAATTAAAAGTCTCAAACAGATGATTTCTGGTCTGATGCTTACATATTCTCAACAGCATTTTGTTGTAAAGAATCAATACATGGTATTCTAATTTAATATTATTGGTTATAAATTCTTCTGTTTAGGCCAATAACTTCCTATTAATTTTTGTTCTGGTATTGTTGTGATTTGTTGTGTTTAGGCATTTAATTTATTATTTGTTTTTGTTATTGTTATTGTGTTGTTATTTAGACCAGTTACATAGACTCAAGCCGAATTATTGTATACACAAATGAAATAACACCACACAAGGAAATAAAATCATGCTTTGGTAAATCATAATTATGACATAAAAAGTACTAAAAGATACAAAGTTGAAATTTGATTTAGGATTTTTTAATTAATTTTTTTTTAAAGTTTTTTTTCATTATTATGATTTACTAAATGATTCCTTTTCCTGTGTGGTGGAAATGAGTTTCTGAAACTGATATAAAAGTGAAAATTAACATAAAAGTTGAAATTATGACATACAAAGTCATAATTATGAGACAAAAAGTCATAATTACATACAAATGACATACAAATTCAAAATTAAGAGATGACATTTTATAATTATGACAAGTTAAAATAGAGATAACATTAATGAAAATAAGACTAATTATATTATAATGTTATAATTACGTATTGTATATTTATTTTATAAAGATAGAGATTTATTATTATCGTTTTGTAACTATAGTTATCATGTTGTAAATTTTTTTTTTTTTTTTTGTCTATAATTAATATTCCTTTTATTAAAGTGTATTAGTGCATGAATTTTTTTTTTTTAATAAAAGAGCAGACATGCTTTTAAGAATGAAATTCCCCAAGGCTGAACGATTAAATTCTCCACCACCCTGTCACTTTGCATCCCACTTAAGCGTTTCACTTTATGAGCTCAAAAAAAAGCTTTTGAGTGAGAGGTTCATGTTTTAAAGCTCAGTGTTTTTCACTGCAATAGACAGATTACCTAGTGTCTATGTGGCTCCCAAGACCTGTGGCTCAGACAGGTCAGAAGTCTAAGGATGACAGTCAGCTGGCAGCGAACTTATTTTTAGTTCACCAGTCAGTGTTGAGTCTCCTAGGCGTAGTGACATGCATAGCAAACCCACAATGTGGCTTAGTGAACTCTATAGTTAATTCATTAAGCATTAATTTGAAGTTCTGTCCACATCTGAGGCAAAAGCAGAAAGGTTTTGAACCTTAGAATCTGTTTTATTATATTGCTTAACCTCAGATGTCAGACACTGATACTCATGGATCTATTATTCTCTAAAGCAGCAGACCTTCTCCAGAGAGGAAGGTTGACCAGCCAGTGTGTGAAGTCCATGAGGATGAGAAAATCAACATTTACTGCTTGACCTGTGGCGTTCCCACTTGTTCTATGTGTAAAGTGTTCGGCGCCCATAAGGACTGTGAAGTGGCCCCTCTTAACAGTATTTACCAGACGCAAAAGGTAAAAAATCTTGCGGTTTCCAGTCATATTAATATTAATGTTTGTCTGCATAAGTACGCTTTTGCGTTTGCGTCAGTGTGTATGCGCTTGTGTATGCAGCATATATTTTTACAGTTGTGTGTTAATATGCTTACGCACGTCCTCATCTCCAGACAGAGCTCTCGGATGGAATAGCAATGATGGTGGGCAATAATGACAGAATCCAAGGCATCATCAGTCAGTTGGAGGAGACCTGCAGAAGCATAGAGGTTAGTCACCCTGTGTGGGGGCTTCTCCCTCCCCAAAGCCTGGCATTAGATCAGGATTATTGATGAGGAATGTAAGAAAGCTTCTTCTGACAAAAGATACACACGCTCTGGCATCGACGAGCTAGGCAGGCAGGAAGCTGGATTCTCTCCAGACCTCACAGTTGCGTTCACGGAGGCTCCATGATTGACAAGCAAACAGAAATGAGCCGTCTCTGTTGAGCATATGGCTCCTGTGATGGAAAGTCATTGTGAGCAAGGTTGAGGGTTGGATTCGGTCGAAGGAAAGAAACAGGTAGTCAAACTATTGATTTACAGAGTACATTTTAAACCTTAATCTTAAAATTTGGTGGTCCATAGTTAGTTATTTACATCAAACATACCGGTTGTGTTCCAATCGCCCAATAGTAGCCTATAAAGTGTCATTATTGAGTAAAATTATGATTATATGCTATATATCACTCAAAAGTTAGGGATCGGTACAATTTAAATGTTTTTAAAAGAAGTCTCTTATGCTCACCAAGACTGGATTTATTTAACCAAAAATATAGCAAAGACAGAAATATTGTGAAATATTATTGTGGTTTAAAATAACTGTTTTCTATTTTCAAATATTTTAAAATGTAATTTATACTTGTGATGGCAAAGCTGAATATCAGCATCATTACTCCAGTCTTCAAATGATCCTTCAGAAATCATTCTAATATGCTGATTTGCGACTTAAGAAACATTTCTTATTATTATTAATGTTGAAACAGTTGCTGCTTAATACATTTTTCTGGAATTTGTGATACATTTTTTTCAGTATTCTTTGATTAGAATAGAAAGTTAAAAAGAAGAGATTTATTTGAAATTGTAAGTGTTATTTATTATGTTTGTTTTTATTGTATGTACTTATTGTTTTTATTAATGATTGATTTTTTTCATACTTGTTGATTTTATAAAAATATTTTTTTTAGTAATGTATTTTATAAGTACTGTATATACTTTGATTGCTTAGCATACTGTACAGTTATGATCATGAATGTATTTTAATCTATAGTATATTTATTTTTTTTTTTTATTTACATGTATTTTTAGGGTGTAAATATTATAAGTTTTGTGTAATTTTTTTTAATTTGTACGCCATCCTGGAGGACAGGAAGAGAGAGATGAATGTGAAAGTGAACGCTGAACAGGAAGAGAAACTGAGTTACATACGTCGACTCACAAGAAAGTATGGAGATCATCTGGTGTCCATGACCAAAATCATGGAGACAGGAATCCAGACACTGGAAGAACCTGAGATGGCTGTTTTCTTACAGGTCCTTTATGTCTACAACAGATTATAGAAACAGGATTGAACACAATAATGAAAACTTTTGATATATTTATTTATTTATTTATTTAAAAAAAAATGCCTTGAATAGTCATGGAAATGAGAAATGGGATCCTTCTGTAAATATACTATTAGTTTGCTCTGCTCTAAAATAATTAATCATCTAGATAATTCTTTTTGCAAATGCTTTTTTGAGAAAGACATTTCTGCAAACCAGAATAAAAATATTAGTCTGTCTGTTGAGGATCTTATTGGAGGCATTTATACACTATTCATTTTAACTGTTTAAAGCCATGAATTCAAGACTGGGATGGAAATCCATGCCAGCGATGAATGAGATAATTAATAAAAATATAATAATAAAAATAATAAAAAAGACTGATAAAATTTGTGGGAACCCTTTAGAAATTCTGTATATTTTATACATAATTTGTGTTATCTTGTTGTGAAATAAATCATCTCTTTTTCTCCTACACATGCCATACAGAATGCCAAACCCCTCTTGCAAAAGTAAGTGTTGATTCTTTCTCCAACATTAATGTGTATTTTGAACAAACACACAAATTGATTTCTTGTTTGCTAGAATTTCAGAGGCATCGAATACGTCGCACCTGGAGAGAGTGGAGCGTAGCTATGAGAACATGGATCATTACTCTGTGAGCTTCAAAAGAGAGGGCAGGGCACTACGCAATATCGACTTCGCCAGAGGTACAACTCACCTGAAATGCTCATTAACCTGATTCAGCTTTGACTATCAACATGTGTGGGTTTAAATCAAGTTAGCTTGTTGAATTGATTTTGAAAATAACGTTTTCATGTGCTATTTAGGAGCCTCTTAAGCATGTTTTCAGACCGTGACTCAATGAGCAGCCAGTTCAAAAGCCTTTGTTTAGGAGGTTTTTATGTGTTTTTTAGGAGCCTCTTAAGCATGTTTTCAGACCGTAAAAACGTTCAGATTGGTTTGAGAAAATGCAACTTTTCCATTTTATAAGTTAAAGGAATAGTTCACCTAAAAATGAAAATTTGCTAAATGTTTACTCACCCTCATCCTATCCAGCATTGTATATGAGATTGTTTCTTCATTGTTTTGGAGAAATTTAACATTACATTTCTTGCCCACTGATGGATCCTCTGCAGTGTATGGGTGCCATCAGAATGAAAGTCCAAGCAGCTGATTAAAACATCACATGACTTCAGCCCATCAATTAACATATTGTAAAGTGAAATGATGCATGTTTATTGTAAACAAACCCATCATTAAAACATTTTGCGAGTTGCAAATACGAGTTCTCTATTCATAATATTGCTTTCTCCAGTGAAAAGGTCATCTCATCTGAAACAGGAGAGAAATATGCAGAGATCAAACATTGTTTATAAGCGAAAACAATTCTAAACAAATGTGTCAGTGGATTTTGAACACACAATGAACTTTTTAACTGGTGAAAGCTTTTATGTACTAGTATTTTGGCCAGAAGCTACTTTTTAAAGTTAAAAGACCTTAATTATTGTTTCTTACAAACACACAGTTTTTCATTTCACAAGATGTTAACTTACAGGCTGGAATCATGTGGATTATTTATGGATAATTACAATTATCCATAAGTAATCCACATGACTCCAACCTATCAGTTTGTGATGTTTTTATCAGCTGTTTGAACTCTCATTCTGACGGCACCCATTCACTGCAGAGGACCCACTGGTTAGCAAGTGATGCATTCCTAAATTTTTAAAAATCTGGTCCAATGAAGAAACAAAATCATCTACATCTTGGATGGCGTGAGGGTGAGTACATTTTTGGGTGAACTATTCCTTTAAACTCTCATTGTTTGCAGATGATGATGAAGAGGAGGAGGATGAAGATGAGGATGAGGTGGGTGTCGATGCGGATGGCAGGCAGGGCAAACAGCCTCGGGAGAATTGGATTCACTGAATGAAGCCCTTCCGCCTCTTCTTCCCCCACAACCCCCGAGCACACGCAGATCCGCCACATCATCCTAACTTCACATTATGCCTCTTCTTCCCCCACAACCCCCGAGCACACGCAGATCCGCCACATCATCCTAACTTCACAAAGTGCAGACTATTTTACCAGTGACTTTCGGGTACTGGTACGGTTTCTGTTTCAATAACCCCTTAATAAAAGTCACTAGATGACTAAATATAAATGGAGATGACTTAAGAAACCCTTGCGAGATTTGTGGTGTTGTTTACTGCGTAGGGAGTGTTTGCATGGTATTTTCATTGCAGTTGGTACATCAGTGGTGTTTTGTTAAGAATGATATGATTCGCTTTAAATATTCTCTGGATTTCATATTTAGAAACGTCAACATAAAATAAAATGTTACCCTTATGTAGTCTAGTCATTTGTAACAGATTTAATTCAAACCAACATTCAGTTCAGTTCCAAAAGCATTGGTGTATCACATATACATCAGATGCCTAATCTACATGAAGAAACATCCGGTGGATGTAATCGCCTCGTCTCTTTGCTCACAGGATTGTCTTCCCCTGGTCTTGTAGGCGAAGAGTAAACAAGTGATGTTCGCACATCTCGGTGGTCGAGCTGAAATAACGATGCCAGGACATTGCGTAATCCATATATTCTGGCCCAGTGGAGGGTGATCAGTGACAGGATGTGCTTCTGTTGCTGGCTTCACACAGAGAACGGCTACAACCAACTTAATGAGGTCCAGGGAGCACAACACCAAAACAACACTCGTCTCACCACCTTCTACAATGAATCAATCCTAGTGAAACTGAGTCTGTGGTGAAATGTTCACTTGTTAGTTCACATTTGAGTTATTGATCAGATTTAGATGTGCTTCACCCATTCAAGTTACGACATGGTTCATTGAAACTACACCCAAGATCTCCAGTGCTGTAGAATGAGTCACCACTCATCAGTTATTTGGTTTGGCGTGAAAAGTTTCAGTCAGCACCAGTGTTTATACTGCATTTGATAATCAGTTGCCTTTGTAATCATGGTCTTGTCTACTAAATTTATTTTCCCACCACTAACATTTTACCCAAAGAATGTAAATTATCTTCTCAAAGACATGCTGCCAAGTCCAGCATTAGTGTAAGTGTAATTAGTGTAGTGTAATTGAGCATTGGCAAGTAAATTGATTTAATAATTCAGTGTTTATGTGCAATATACTCTGAGGTACCTTATATGTATTTATGACTTGTTTGATTTTTTTTTATTATTATTATTGTTAGGTTAAATTTTTTGAAGGTTGCTGGTAAAAGTTGAAAAGTTAAACCAGACAGGAACAAGATGCCATATCTGTCAATCATCTCTGGATGACCCTCATTTATTTATCCCTAAAGTTATCAAAAAAAAAAAAAAAAAAAACAGTTTGCAGTTATCTTCACAATGTTTTAATGCATTGATAAATATTTTTTTTTACGTAATGACTGTGAAATAGAAGTAGAGGTTTTTTATTATTATTTAATCACTTTTTCATGTCAATAATCTAGACAAGAGGTGCGAAACTGGCTTTCAAAGTTTTATTGAAAAATATAAATATAAGACATTCTCTTGCACAACAAAAATTAATGGTTGCTCATTAGTTTATTAACAAACTTAGACAATATACTGTATGTTACAATGAAACTCAAGTCTGTCAGATAAAATAATACAGTACTGGAAAATATTGTCTTTTTTTAAAAAGAAACTCAAACGTTTTCTTAATCTACAGTTCTGGATGATCACTTATACAATAACATTGATGGAGAGTGATGACAGTTTTGCGCTTCATATACACCTACTGTACTCTATTCGCCTTCATTGAAATATCTACAAATAAATAAATCACCGGTATAAATAGATCATGATGGAAAAGCAGCACTATGGTACAGAATATTCATGTTTGTGCTAAATGTAAAAATATCTTTGGCTGATGGGTTTGCTCGTGGTTACTTCCCGAATATTTCCATCATTTTGCGGTTGCTGTGAGCTTGTTGGGCCATTTGTTCGGCTCTGGCCATCTCCAGTACTTCTCGTAGCAGATGAAAGGTCAGGTCCAGGGAAATCGGCGGCTCCTCCGACCTGCGCTCTCTCTCCACTGAGTCGAGCGCCCGGAGCGCGTAATTGCCATCCAAGCGGCCGATGTTTCCAACTTTCCCCTCCAACAGACGCTGCGTTAACTGGAGCTGCAGTGCTCTTTTGGTATACTGGGATGTCTCGGGGAAGCTGTCGGCTGGGGATCGGGGAGAATTCTGGTTTCTGTTACCGAGCCGGATGAAGTACTCCTCCCCTAAGCGTGCCAAAAGCGGCGGCGACTGTCGCTCTCCATCGGGGTCCGCTGCTGGCTGGTTGGAGCTGCTTTCGATGGCTCTACATTCATACGGTGGTGGAAAGGCAACGAGCAGAGCCACGGTGGTGACGAGAAAATTGAGCTTCATGTCAAAAAGTGGCGAGGAGAATCTGCGGGAGAAGTGAGTCAATTATGGGCACGAATTCAACTTCTCTGCAACTGTTTTGCGCACTCTGGGACGAAGCTCAAATCTTGACAGATGCAATTTGTTAAAGCGCTCTTACTGAACATTTGCATTAATATTTGCATTGCACAAATGTATATTTCTAAGTCCACTTGGGCATTTACGCGCGCTTTAAAGTTGGAGAGCTCGGTGCCTCATTGTGCGCAAAACACGAGGACGCATCCACAGCAATACAAACTAACTAGAATAAAGGTTACAAGTTTAAGATGTTATTAACTGACGTGTCCTAAGCTACCACAATATGAGCTGTCTCATTCCAGATAAGATGTTGCGTACCTGTGCGTAATTGATATATCCTTGGATGGTTTTTGAACTTTGCGAGGTGTGTCTGTCTTCCAGTTGTTGCCTATCAAGTTATTACTTTTAGGACTTCTTCAAAGGAAGGCTGGAGTTTGCATTTATATAGGCACGGTCAGCGACAAGTGTCACGCATTTAGTAGCTTGCGTCTGCGCAGAGGGGAGAGACAGTTGACTTGAATGAACGTAAGTGAACAGTTTTCGGTTTGAATGAGTCATCGTGGTGTGTGTATGTGTGCGTCCTTGAGTGTGTGTGAGTGTGTGTGTGTGTGTGAAAGAAGAAGATGCATACAAACCACGGGTATTTTTAGGATTCTCTTTCTCTTTTTATTATTCATATTGTATTAAAAAATTTTTTAGCTTTATGCCTTTGAAAAAGTTTTATGCCTTTGAAAAATATTATCCATAATCACGCTTTATGTCAAAATAATCTAAAAAGCGCATATTAAAAAGTTCTCTTGAAGTTAGATTTGAAGTTAAGAAAATGCACTAAAGTGAATATTGAATATTTATATTTTATTTTGATTTTAGGTTTGGAGTTTGGAATATGCAATAGTCGTTAGTAGTTAGCAATAGACAGCCTTGTTTTCTGTAATTTAAAATCTGTTATACTTTTTCTGTAATAATCTTAAGACCAAATGTGGCATTTCACTGACTGAGTTTGAATATCTGGTCGCATTCTTGATCTTTGCTTAATTGGATATTCATCTCTAATGACCAAAGATGCATTTTAAAGTGGTGTGACTGCAGTAATCAATTCTTTGGTCACATTCCAGGTTGTTCCCTCCATAAAATCGATCAAATACGTCACACTAAAGCGCAGGTTGTTCAGTTGTTTCAGTCACAGGCACACAGGCGTGGTGAACTTCGAGCGATGTTCTAGTGGGTGTCACTTATCCAGACAGCACAGACAGAGCTTTGGGTCCCGGTGATTACAGATGCACAGCAGCAGGACCACGTCACTCTCGCAGTCACTGCTGTCAAGTGCTGTCCTCCCGCCTCGCTCTGCTCTGGCCGTGAGGGAGGCTGGGAGATGGAACAGTTGGCTTGAGCCCCTTTACACCTGTTTTCAGAATGTCAATCAGACAGAGTCCCAATCAGCTTCTAGACAATACATGCTAACAAGTGTAAAGAAATAGAGGTTACATATTCCCCAAAAGGTTTGAATGGAAATTCAATGTTGTTGCTTTGTCCTTTCATCCAGACATGTGGGTTTCCATGGTTTTAAACATTTTCACCATGCAAAAATAAGAATTATTAGGCACTTTCAATGAATAGGATACAAAACAATGTTTGAAAATGCTTTTTTTCCTCAACAGATGATCAGTGAAAGATGTTTTTGTTAGAATATAAGGTTTGGAATTTATTTTTTCTTATAAAATGATAAGTGAGTGTAAGTGTGTTTTCACTCAGCAATTATTAGATCACAAATCGCAAAGAAAGTTTGACCTAATATGTTGAATTGCATTCAATTCATTGTAGTCTTTTACTTTATATAAAAAGAATAGAACAGAAACAGCTCATACACTGAAAAACTATAGTGTAGGATTTAGAAGAAAGGTAAAATCCTACACTCAAAAAAAGCCTTTTTTAAAGATTTATGCAATTTTGTAATAATAATAAAAAAAGATTTATGCAATTTAATTAACAGTAAAATTCCATCAAATTGAATTTAATAATCCTTACATATTTTAATTGAATAACTGAACAATCCTTACTCATTCAATTAAAATACATAAGGATTATTCAATTCAATTTGATGAAATTTTACTATTAATTAAATTGCATAAATTAAAAAAAGGTTTAATTTTTTTTATGTACACAATTTTTTTAAGTGTATGAACTATTTTATATAAAAGAATAAATTATAAAACAAAGAAAAATATTACAATGAATGAAAGTTCAATAAATTAGGTCAAAATTAGGACATTGTTGTGTGAATATAATTGTTGGATACAATCATAAAATCAAGAAATATGGCAAAAACAAAGGAGGGATACAGACATTTGATGTATTTTAAACTAGCTAACATTTCATGGTTATCTAACATTTCCATTTCTTACAATAAAAGCATGGAATTTGTGCCTGTAACGCTTTAAAAAAAAAAGTGGTGTCTGTGCCTGTTGTGCTTTTTTTTTTTAAAGTGCCATTACATTTATGATATGTGGGATGGGGAAGGCTCAGGGGAAAAAGGCTGACGGTTAACAAGAAGAGTGGATTCATCCCAAGAATAACGTTATTATGGATAATGACTGCATCCATCTACGATAAAGCTGACAGATGAAGAAGGCGGCAGACATCTTGGTTCTATTTTGAGCTCCTCAAAGCACCTAGTCCCTGATCCACTCAAATTTACGCCGGTGATTCACTCGGTAAATTAATTATTATTATATTCGGGCAACGTAGCACAACTGTCTGTGTGATCCTAAAAGTTAGACAAAACACCTCTATGAAGCAATTCCTGACATTCATTGATGTTTCAGACTGAATAATTTTTGATCTGCTGCGTGGGAGTTTTCATTCTGATTGATTGTATGAAGCGTTCAAACAAATGATGAGGTCAAAAGCTTAAGCGTTTCTCTGCAAAATAAAGCAGAGCAATTTTCCTCCTCCCTTCAGGCCCAGTGTCAGGTCCCATCATGACATGTGGCTGCTTACTGACACAAATCCAACGTACCACCTTGCCGCAAAATTCACAAATTCGCTCATGGTCATCGATGTCACTATGATTTCAAATCAACGTCTGGAAGCGGATAACAAAACATGCCACATGATGAAACACAGGAAGTGCCGTGGGCCCGGCGCATTGAATCCATACTAGAGCTTCATGTGGTTTTCACTGGTGTATAAGGCATATGATGTATCATATGTTTACCAGCGGTTCTAAAGGAAAAACCTAACACACTTCAGAGAGTCAGAGAAACATTACATCTTGCTCCTGATAGGTTTAAACACTCTAAAAGAGTATCATTTGACTCTCCATTCAAGCTCATTCAACTCTTTACCTCATTTGTTCATCACATCGTCGTAAGACACTTCACTTTCATCCTTGTAATTGCATTGGATTACAGCAGTGCTGTTAACAATGACGCCGTTAAGCTGCACATCGTCGTCAACAGATATAGTCTATTCTGGTCAGCTGTGAGGAGAGATCAATAAAGGTTGTCAGTACTATAAATGAGCCTGCTGATCTCCTTGCTCCAAATAGACTGGGGTCTGACTCAATAGAAGGGCTCATCTGTCTTCTCAATGGGGTGTTTGCCAATATGAATTGGTGTCTTTAATTGAATTCTGAAAACTCACAATATCGGCTTCCTCCTGGTTTTCAGCCGCATATTAATGGCACCCGGAGATGTTTAAAAACAGCACACTCAGATGTTTAAAGACACCATGCTGTTGTTAAGTGAAAGACTTAACTGTATTACTCTATTTTTATAGGTTGTATCCAAATTCCCATAACTTCATATGTACTGAATTTGATGAAGAACTTCTTACTCTGATGAAGAATGTCAATATTTATTTTTTATGTTTATTTGTCACTTTATTTATTATTGAAAATTATTAAACTTTAATATTTTATACAAACTAATATTTTAATATTAATATTTAAATATTTACTTATGACACTTAAATATTTTATGTACTATATTAATATTATTATATATATATATTTTAATATTGAATGTGAAGCTTATTTATCGGAAATATAAGTTAATCAGAAACTGCAAACTAATATTTGGAAAAATATTTTTTTTTTTTATGGAACAGTGTGTTGTATCTGAATTCCCTTCATAATATGATTAAAATCTTACTTTAAATATAAATATAGCACATTATATTAATATTATTATAAAAATTTTCTATAAAACAATATTTTACATAAATATTATAATATTACCTTTTTTCATATTAATATTTAAGTATTTTCCTATGGCACTTTATTTATTATTTTATAAATATTTTATATTGAATATCAACATATAACATTTTTAATATAGATTTTTTTTATATTTTATTCTTTATGTACTGATTAACTTATATATCAGTAAGTTGATAACTGCAATACCAATATTAGGCTGTGTACCTTAATAGTACAGTATTTAATGAATTTGATGAAGAATGAAATTCTTCACTATTGATTTTTTTAATAACTTTGCGCTAATACTTTAGCACTTAAAAAGAACTTCCTGGATCACAGTTCTTAACTGTTTTTTAATATCTGTCAGCCGCTGAGCTCTGATGGGTTTATGAGATAACAGAGTGTACACTGGTTGCACACTTTAAGGACTCTGCTAGCTTTTAATCTCAATTGTTTTAAGTTTTAATGCTGATATGTTTGAGGATTTATTTTCTAGTATTTATTTTTGAATTAATGAGCTGTATCATATTGGTTTTATTGTGGTTGTTTTATTGCAATTGCTCATGGGTCCCTAAATGTCATCCAGGATTACAGTCCAACCAGTGGAAAGTTATAAAAAAAAAACAGAGAGCTCCAAAATCATGTCACTGCAACCCCATCAGGCGACTGTCCTTTAGGTGCATGCAAAATCTGCTCTATTTGGATATTTCATTGAGAGCAGTGAGTCCATTAAGAGGTCTCTTAAAATACAAGGAGCTCTTGGCTGTCAGGGAGAGCAGATGAGTTCAGGGCTTTGAGTGGCCGTCTCACCCCCTCAGGCCATGATACTCTGAATCAAGCTGGATGAGCATGGATACGCCAGAGTCACACACAGAGTCAAACATCATCTGGCTTAATTATTCATCCAGAGTGAGCGGAGATGGTCTCCTCTGCTCTGCATGCATCTTTGATTTGTTACTTTGAATATATTACATATCTGGGCCTAATTAAGTTTTCCATTGATAATTTGTTCTGCAATAGAAAGCTTTGTTATTTTGATGGATATATTGGGAAGGGATGTCTAATTGTGTAAAAGGAACAAAGATTTTCCTGTGTATTACAAAAGAGCTGAAATTTATCTGTTGTTCTGCCACCCACAGGTCTGTTCATTAGGAAATGCATTAGTTTACAGCTAATATGAATACAGTGTGCAGTCATGATTCATGAATGATAAGTTCTTCTATTTTGCTATTTTAAGCACTGTTCTTTAGAATTGTTTATAAAGCAGGGATTTATGATTGGATTTTTATTTCTTTTACACATGGATCATCCTTCACATGTTTTTCAATGCATACTAGATGGAAGTGAGGGAAAATTCCTCTGACTGAACAAAATCTTTTTCAAAGTCCAGATTCCACTTTTCCACATTCTTCACTGTTGGCCTTTGTTGTTGAATCACCTTGAGATGATGATGATGATGCCAGGAACACCATGCTCTATTGCACCTGTCCCTTTCTGCTTTCATCTTACTCGTCCAGTTTTGAGTACCTTTCACAGACAGTGTAGGATCGCTGTCTTTTACCTTTTTCTGACACTTCTGGCTTTGCGATTTGCTGGGCCTGACAAGACATTCTCTACTTTGTCTGTGACATGATTTGATATGATGTGACATGAGTAGCCCTCATGAGAAGACTTTGGGTCCGGCATGAAAATCAATCATACATTTTAGTCAACTGCACTGACATCTTTATATAGCAGAGATATCCTGTAAACTAAAGTCCTGAGGTCCTCCTTGTCTTTCATACTAAAATCATTTTAACATGAGATTATTATACTAGAAAACAGTAAGGATTTATAGTACAGTACATAGAGATAAACAACGTGGGTTGAATTCACTATACAGCTGCACCATTTGCAAAAACCTGTGTCATATTCACAAACCACCCACTATACAGTGTAACCAAGCACTAAATGTGCTGAAATACTGTCATCCTCATCGTTTTCAAAGCAAACATGCATCTTCTTCTATGCAAATGAGGGTTATTTTAGAATACTATAGATTTGTTATTAAAAATGAACTTCACCTGAACAGCAGAATCCACTGAAATCTTCAAGAAGCATCTGAAGGCACGCTCTTATGTGAAGACTATTTGATGGGAATATTAGAGGAAAAGATTATTGTGAAATTATAATATTGCTTGTGACATTATATTGCTGATGACAATAACTGTGAATAACAATTTAAGATTTCTTACAGACAGAAATCGTGATCTACAACTCAGTTGAACATCATATGGGGTGAACTGTCACTGTTTAAAAAAGCACCACTGAAAAAAACACATCAGTTTTTGTTTCTTTGTTTTTTGTTTTTTTGTTTTTTCTTGGTGATTTTTTTATTGATTGTTGCTTTATTGTTTGGTGATTGCTTCTAGAGCCACTGATTTAATTGTTTTTAAAGATGAGCCAGCAGCATTAAACATATGTCTGTAAGCATCCCAATAAAAAGTGTATTATTCACAGGTATTTTAATCTGTTTTCAAAGTATAATTTAGGTACTGCAAAATATTTTTATATTAGTAAACAAACATGCATGAAATTAATAAAAAAATGAATGTAACTTTGTAGTTTTATGTGGATCTTAACTTTGTAATTGCTTACTGCAAAACCTTTCAGGCTTACACCACAAATCTTCGCCAACTGCACTACTAAGTGCAATTCCATGAATATTTTATCCAAAGTGTACTTAATTTTCTTTTGTGCAGCAGCTTTTAAACTAAAATGCTTTGGAGACACTGCATTGCACTGTAAACGTTTTTGTTTCAGGGCAGTTTCATAAGAAAAACGTTACGTTGTTAGGTAACCTTAATATATACAGTAAGTTTTATTCAACTCAAATACATTATTTAATACATCGGAATCAATCTCAGAACATTAGTTAACTTTCATTGGAGTTACATTAGGTAACTCTACTGAAAGCAGTTTTTAGGGTCAGGTCAGGAAGAAACAGTTTTTTTTTTTAGTATTTGCTGATCACATTGAATGTTTTGAATATTAGCATCTTAATAATTTGGAAGAAAAAGCAAAATAGTTTAGTTTGTTAAGCTTAAAAATGCTAAACAGAACATTAATATCAAATATCCTGACCTCTCTTGATTTATCACTGAGCAAAAGTGACAAACGTTGCCCTCAACTCATTTGGTGTCTTCTCTAAATAGGGCATTCGATCCTGTGGGAATGTCTCTGGACGATCTTTGATCATGTTTCAGTGACACAGAATCAATGATTTGTGGCCTTTTCCTCCGTGAGCACACAGGGAGCGTGCAGCTTTGCCTTGTCACTGCCCCTACACACACACATTCACTCCGCTCCTTCATTCTGCTGTTCGTCTTCATCCCCATGTGTTGCCTAACACGATTAAGCACATCATTTCCATACTGTTCCTGCAGGACTGTCACTAGACCAAAAACTTCAGACATTCTCACTTCATTGTTTTTTTTTCTAAGGTGATGCTGTATCCAATTATAATAAACTTTCTTTATTGGCACTGATTTGTTCCATGAAGAAACTTTAGCATCCATGTAACCTTTCCACTGCACAAAAGGCTCTTTATAGTACAAAAGGACTCTTTCGATTATTAAAATATTCTTCACACTAGGATAAAAATGGTTACTGATAGGTTCTTTGAGGAACCCAAAATTCTTCATCAATCGCATCGCCATAAACTATTTTTAAGAGTGTAGGCAAAAATGTAACACCCAACTCCTATTGCTAGGTTGCACGTTTCAGAAGATTAAAAAAAAAAAAATCAAATTAAAGGGACAGCCAAAAATTTAAATTCTGTTATTATTACTAAACGTGTATGACTTAATTTTTTTGTTTGTTTGTTTTTTTGCTGAACATCAAAACTGTTTTCAAGAATATTTCAACTGGTTTCATCCATACATAAATATCCAGTAACATTTATAGTAAAAATTTAGCAAATGCAACAAAAACACCCTAATGTACAGTATATTACAAAACAAAAACATGAAGAAACATGTGATGTGTTTTCACCATAAATTATACAGCAATACATATTTTACTTAGAAACATAAATTTGTATTTAACAATAAAATTATGTATAATTCAATGGTAAACCATTTACAGTTTTTTGCCATACATAGCAAAGTAACTTGAAACCAATTAATAGGTTTTTGCTGTAACCTTTTCTTTTCTTTTCAGTGTACAATGAAAGTCAGTGGGCTCCAAAACAACACTGAACCCCACTGGAAAAAAAAAAACTTTTGTGTTCTACAGAGGAAAGAAACTCATACAGGTTTGGAACGACTTGAGAGTGAGTAAATAATGACTGCATTTTCATTTCTGGATGAACCATCTTTTTAATGGGCAAATAAGCATATGGAGTCCAAGTGACTGATCAGTAAAACACCTTTATGCTTCATTCAGCATTATGTTATTTCCATAATCAGCCATCAATTGCATCTCCCGATGAATGTGGAAGTGTGCATCCCTCAGAGCGGATAATCAACATGCAATGCTACGATGCACAGGGACACCCTCCAAAAGGTCATCCGAGAAACAGCTATTTAAAACAACGAGTTTTGTAAGAAGCCACAGAGTACGAATTCTAGGTTTAAAAATCTTAATTACCTTGGCCAAAAGTTTCCCTTCCTGTAGATGATTGTAGAAGGCTAAAAAAGGAATTCTTAGAACAATGTCATTAAAGAACTATCGAATTGGTGAGTGAAAAGGTCTCCTTGGTCTTCTCCATCTACATCATTATGTGGATATTTCAACACATGGCCGTCCTTTTTTCTTTAGGGACCATGAACAAGAAGCCTAAACAAAGGCATACCAAAGTCATCTCCTGCACTAATTGGCGTTCATTAGCTCCAAGGTTGATACTTTGAGCTCTCTCTGCAAATTTCAGACTGAATAGATCCTCAGAGGATTGCACCCATCAATCAGTTTGATTTACGCTGTTAATTAATCACCAACATTAAAGTTGCTAATTGTGCAAAAAGAATGAACGTAAAGCTCCAATGTGCGTCAAATGACTCTTTGATGTCAAATCATGTTTCATTCACGTACTTGAGGCGGGTTCTAGGATGTATAAAAATGACTTCATTTTGAATAAACTATTCCTATCCGAACCCAATGTTGAGACACCTGAATTTACTTATTGAAACATTGTAGATTTACACAGATGCAGGGTCATGAATCAATCAATTCCATGTGAGCGTAAATCGAAACGACACCTCTCAGCAAAAAAAAAAAAAAAAAGCTTCATTTATGGGTTTGCAAGTGTAGCTCAGCCGAGCTCTCGATCATTGCGGTAAGTGTACTGTTTATTTTTCACTTGTTGAAAGCAGTCATCAGCTTAAGTGATTGCAGTCAACAAAGGTGGCATCTTGTTTGGGAATGAATGACAACAGATGTCCGTGATCAATTAGAAGGAGATGCCAGCGCTGGTGAATTGGCCGTGGAATTTATCGATATTTGAGTTACAGGCTCTCGTTGGATGAGTCAGCCACTCTCTAGGGAACAGCACACGTATCTTTATAGTCTAGGTTTAAAGAGTGTTCCCTCTCCAGGCCTCTTTCCAACTTTTAACTTCAAGAAGGGAAAAGACACAGCTTGATGTTCTCTCTGAAATGAGGACAGAATATGGCACTGAATCAATAAAAATGTCGATCCGCTAAAAAGAATCTCCCCCGGTCTCTGAAAATGAAGGGAATAAATACAGTGGATTGAATTTTCCTTTGACGTCTCTAAAAATTGAGAAGGTCTCTAGCATCTCAGGAGAGTCAGCGTTCTCTCTGAAGTGCACACTTAAAGCTTTATTATATCGGTTTATGACATTACTGAGCGAGGACCACGAGTTACCGATGTAAAAACAAGAAGCTCTGTTTTGTTTTAATTGTATTTTAACGCAGCACATTAGCAGTTCATTAGAGCAATTAATAGTGATGTTGTTTATTGCATTTAATGCAAACATGTCACAACACACATTAATGAGCAATAATAATCTGTTTGAATTAGAAGAAGCTGAAGTAGCCTATTTGTTTATAAAATCTTAGCAGATGCATATATTAGACTATGATTTTAAATAGTGAAAAGAGCGGGGCTAGTTGTCACACAGGGAAATTAAAGCTTGGGACAGTTTGATGCTGCAGCTTTATGTACTAATTCAAATTTTCACATATTCAATAATATATATATATAAGTTGTTGTTGATGTTAATATGTTGTTTTTTTTTGTTTTTGTTTTTGCCATTTGACTTTTGTTTTTTGTTGTATATATAAAATTCCTAGCTGTGCAACATGGCTGTGATATATATATATATATATATATATATGTATATATATATATATATATATATATATATATATATATATCACAACTTTTAAGTACTTTATAAAAGAACTTGCTCCAATTCCCCACTTCAAATGTTTAACAGTTCAATGTGTTCTCAGGGAACAGACTGGCTGCTTTAAAAATGTTTCCACAAAGCTCTTGGATGACAGAAAAGTACACTTTGTGTGTCCTTGTTTTTCCTGAAGAACTGTTCTTATATTCTGATGATGTTGGAACCTTTAATGAAAGCACCCACATATTCAGTGTCAAAAGAGATGTTTTCATGATGCTTTAGTGTAAAGGGACCGGATTTGATTTGATCATTAGAGAATTTAAATCAAGCTCACGTTCAAAATGGCACTAAGATGGTTTAATTTATTCCATCCATAAAGTGTGTTAATCTCATGTTTTATGAGTCAAAATTATGTATGCCAAAGAATCATGGCTTTATTCCCATGCTCATGGGACAAAAAACACCTCTGCATTTTCTTGCCCTGAGGAAAAGCTGTACGTGTGCATCTGCATCATAATGCGCCATTTGTTTCACGTGCCATGTATACAAGAAAATTACACACTCCAGCTTTCAGATCTGTTAACATGATTGGCAAATCCACACCTCCTGGTGAATTGCGTCACATCTAAAAGCAGTCGAGGCTTGAAAGTTCTTAGAAGTTGGGTTTTTAGAGCTCTGCTACAATGTGCATCAAGTTTTATAGAGCTCCAGAGTAATTAAAGTGTAGGTTGTCGATTTCTCATGATTATCTCTGTTCAGTGAGCTGCAACATAAACGACTCCGTTGGCAATACTGAGGGAAGACTTCAATAGCGGAAGTGAAGTCATGACTCATGAGCAAGAAATGCACTGTGATTTACACTGCAAACTGCATTATATTGCAAACAGTATATCGCCACAGGACTGATGGACTGTACATACACTGTTTTCCAATATATAGCAGTTTTCCTTAAAGGAATAGTTCACCCAAAAATGAAAATTTACTCAACCTCAGGCCATCCAAGATGCAGATGGGTTTGCTTCTTGATCAAAACTGATTTGAAGAAATTTAACAGTATATATTAGGGCTGTCAAATGATTAATCACGATTAATCACATCCAAAATAAAAGTTTTGTTTACATAATATATGTATGTGTACAGGGTATATTTATTATGTATATATAAATACACCACTATATATTTAGAAAATATTTACATGGTGCCGTATTATATATAAATGGGATTTAATATATAAACATAACATATTTTTCTTAAATAATACAGCATGTGTGTGTATTTATATATACATATATCATATACACAGTATGCACACATATTATGTAATGTAAACAAACTTTTATTTTGGATGTGATTAATCATGATTAATCATTTGACAGCCCTAGTATATATATATATATATGTTATATATATATATATATATATATATATCACTTGCTCATGGATCCTCTGCAGTGAATGGGTGCCGTCAGAATGGGAGTCCAAACAGCTGATAAAAACACCATAATAATCCAAATAATCCACACAATTTCAGCTCATCAATTAATGTCCTGTGAACTGGAAAGTTGTGTGTTTGTTATAAACAAATTCATCATTAAGATGTTTTTAACTTAAAACCATTGCTTTAGTATAAAATAGGAGTACTCATAATATTACATTCTTTAGCGAAAAAGTTGTCTCATCTCATTCCAGCCCATCAAATGATGTCTTGTGAAGTGAAAAGCTACAGTATGTGTTTGTAAGAAACAAATTCATTAAAAAGATGTTTTAATTTTAAACCCTTGCTTCTCGCAAAATTATGAGTACGTAACCCATAATCACGCTTCCACCAGTGAAAAAATTCCATCCCCTGTTGTCGTCTCTCATCAAAATCCACCAACATATTTGTTTAGAACCGTTTTGGACTGTTTTCACTTGTATTGTAAATAGTGCTTGATCTGTGACTTTTCCACTGGAGAAAGCAACATTATGGATATAGGACTCTTATTTTAGCCAGAAGCAATGGTTTGAACAGCTTTTTGCTTCAGAAGACAAACTTTGATGGAGAGTATAGATTATTGTGATGCTTTTTTCAGATGTCTGAACTCTCATTCTGATGGCACCCATTCATAGCAGAGGATCCTTTAATTATAATGATTGTCTTAAAGGGACAGTTCATCCAAAAATTAGGGTGAAAAAATTATCACAGAATTTTTATTTTAGTATAAACTTTCCCTTTTAGTTTAAAATTGTGGTTAAACATTATCAGAAAAATAAACCATCAGCCCAGCTGTGAGATGATGTTTAATTTAGTCTGAAGTTTAAAAGCAGTCAGCCCAAAACCCTGAATGAAGGAGCTGGAGAGAAATTAAGGATGCGTTGCCTATGGCCATCGCTGTTAACCACCTTTAGAGCTGTGCGACAATGTAAACCTGAATCCACCGCAGTGGCATTCCCAGGAGCTCATGATATCTATAAAGCACAACAGGAGTTGACACATGGTTCCTCTTAACACTCTTCAAAGCAATGACTCACCAGCTTTTATTTAGAGTAGATATGCAAATCAGATGCCGCAGCCATCACCACATTTTCTCCTGAACCCTTGACAGAGCATTAATCACACCATCCTCGAAACGTCGCCCGCCGCCCATCGTAACGTCACAGACACCTGGAGATCAATTCATTGTGTTTTTGCGGAGCCAAAAGAATGTGTTAAATACGTCTACATGCTGGTGTGGATGGACACAAGAACATGATGCATCATGTGCAACTGCTGTTTTTAATATAAAGACGCATTTCAGTTGAAGAAATTTTTCACAGTATGTCTGTCAGAATATTACATAATCATACTCTAATTGACATAGAACTGGGGTGGAATTAAGATTTATTGCTGCATACACATTATGTTGGAATGATCTCATAGTAAGAAGAATAAAAAAATCCCCAAAATACTGACCTGGGGGTATGTCAGTTAAAGATTATTGGTGGGAATTTGTATTGTTAGTAAATTAGAATTATAAATGTTGATTATACAGTTTAATTTAATGTAAAATTTCAATACATTTTAGTCATAAATTAGTATACTTGCTAATAAAAGATTAGCATCAAAACTTTATTTCCCATCATTCCCTGTGCTAAAAAGCTTCTATTTGTCAGGAAGTGGAAAAGAATTTAAAATTTCCTCATTTTATTCTAAATTTTTTGTTTTATTGTAAATCATATTTTTAATTTCAGATTATAATTTCTTATTGCAAGATCTTAAGGGGGGACTTGAAGAGGGGGTTTGGAGATGTTTTAATTAAATATTGAAATCCATAGTAAGAGTCTACGATAGTCAGGGAAGGGTCAAATGTAAAGTTCAGTTCAACGAGCAGCTCCAAATCGGAAAATCCAAAAATAGTAAGACAAGAAAGGATAAAATGAAAAAAGAGAAACAAATAAGCCTGATTAATTAATTTACTTATGGGTACTGTGTTATGCGCAGTTAAGTTTTTGAGACAATCACTTGAACCATAATTGACATGTGACTAATCACAGGCAACATGGAAATGGTGTCATTTCTACTGATTGGCTGATGGGACAACAAGAACGCTCAACCCTCCACGACTATTCTGAGCTATGACATCTGAAGCAGCTAAGAAATGAAAAATACAAATCCATTATAAATATAAATCCATTTTATGCTTTCAAAAATGTCCCTCGCTTTTATAAAAAGTCAAAAAAATAATATATATATATTGTCACTATATAATAATGTATATATATATATAACAAATGTGTGTGTGATGTATTGCTTATAATATATAATATATATGTATATATATGCTGCTGAATGTGTGTGCTATCAAATGATTACAAGGAAGGTTTTTGCCATATATGTGTGTGTTCTGTGTATATGTATTATGTAAATAAATACACACACTAACAGTAACAAAAAATTTCCAGTCTATATCTAAAATATCATATAAAATAGACTGAAACGGGAGTTATTGAATTGACTTTTTTTCATCTACATTTTTTAAAAAATTTTGATTAATTGCACCCTTGGTGATCTCTACATAAAAAATAATTCTAAAATCTAAAAAATATTGTATTGTGTTTCTTTATTTTCTTATTATTTTTTTTAAAATGCTTCATATTGCGTATATGAGACATAATGTTTATTTAATGCATAGTTATTTTTTTATCAAGCAGTAAACTTTATCACATAGTCTGGGGTAACTGAAATCCTTTAATTTATTTATTTTTATGTTTTTAGCTTTTTTTGTTTTTTTATGTTTAATGGATTATGAATTGTTTTTAATTTGTTTATATATCAAGACCTTTTCAGAAGCATTATCTTCCTGCTATAACTGTGATGACACTATAACTGATCTTCAAGTGCTTTTTTCTGAACTTGAGCTCAATTTTGTTGGAAGCCAATTAAAAACAGAACTATGGCATGGGTCAGTCTGCTGTTCATCCAAGAATTAAACTTTTCTTTAGCAGTAATGATATTTGAGAAATATTTCTAATTTTAGTAGTGTTTTGAATTTTTTTTGTGTGTTGGTCTTATTTTAGTTAAAGTCTTCAGTCTCTCACCAAGGGGGTTAATGAACACTAACTTTTCCCAAGCACTAATTGTTTGGGCTTTGACCACCATTTAAAGCAGGAACAAACAAGTGCACCCAAGCTAGAGACTTTTTAATGAGGCATGCAATCACAAAATTATAATTTTATATTCCAAAATTATATTATTAAATTAAATTTTTACATTTTCTGGAGGGAAAAAATGCAACAATGCAGGGTTGCTTTCTAAGTTGTTCTAAGTCACTAGGGTATTCAGGGTTGCTTAGTGGCCTAAAGCCCTCTTCAAGGTCTCTTTGATATTCAGGTCCTTAGATAAGACTGTCTTTTTTCTCTTTTCAATGTCATGTCAAAAGACTTTGGGATTTTTTTGGTAATTTGTTATTTGTTTATTTTTTATCTTTTGTGTGTTTTGTAAGTACACCTTTCCACCAGCGTTGTTACTGTCAAATGAAACTGGCAAATACACTGAAAAACATTTGGAGTGGAAAAAAATCTCAGAAATTGATAGTAAATTTCATGAACAATTACAAAGAAACTGCTCATTAAATTAATCTTTTAAAGGAATTTTAAAGTAGAAATACTGAAATAGCATTTTCTTGTAAACATTCTCTTTATTTCCAATTTAAAAAAATAAAAATAAAACTGCAAATGAAATTAAATGTTTAAGTACTAAAGTTACTAAAACTAAAGCATAAAATAAAGCTAAAAAAATTAATCAAAACGGCAAAAGCAGATGACAAAATTGCTTTAAATATTTTTATTACAAAAAAATTACTAAGTTTATATTAAATTACATGATACCATAACATGATGACATAAACTAAAATGAAAATACAAGCTAATACAAAATATAAATAAATGCTATAATAGTAAATATTACTAAAATAACATTGCTCTCTGCAACAAACAGCATCATTTGAAGTATCATTCATGTCTGTAGGACAAACTGTGAGAGACAGTTGTTCAAACCTTTAATCATAAATGTGAGCAACATTAATATTAATGCTTTTTTAGTGCTGAACATTGCACCTCCTTATTCTTTGAGCACTTTAGTGACCACTTTTTAAATCAATTACCACTGCATCTAGGAACCCACTGCTAATTGAATAATGTGTGATCTTCAACTATTCTTAGATTTCAAAATGAGGCATTAACTGCTATGTGTTCCACAAAAGTGAAGCTCACAGCACCTGACTTCTGCTTTTAGCTCTGTAATCCAATTTTGAATTATGAATTAAGTTGAAGTTGTCATTTGCATAACAGGATGTCTTGCTTGCACATAATCTAAATTATTTATGGCAAACCAGAGTGGCACTGGATTTCGCATAGTTCGGGAGCTTTCATGCTCAATGAAAGTGACGGTTCAGCAATTTAGTAAATGTGGCGGCTTGTCTGAGCCAAGAGCATTGCATTTTACATTAATCACTGCCAGGAACTGATCTGGAATATTTTGTGCCAGAATATCACAGGTGACACTGAAGTGCAACAATGCTTGTTAAGTGACAGTCACTGAGGATAATTGCCTCGTTCTGTGGTTTGACTGGCTTCTGAACTCTGACAGGTACTGACCATGCAACTGACAGTTGTTCAGTGGGACTTCTTTAAATGATTACATATACAGTAGCACATAATCGTGTTTGCATGTGGGCAGGTGCGTGCCTGACATGACAGAGAGACCAAAGCAGCTGAAAAAGGTCAGGTTTGTCACATAGCATTGCGTTTGCAGGGTTGTTGCCGGTCCATGTAGCCAAACTCCAGCTGTGTGGGAGTTTTGTGAAAATATGCTGTTTAATTAGCTCGGTAAGTGCATTAAAATAGACCATTCTCACTGTGAAGGGTTAAATTTCTTTGGGCTCAACTCCTTAGGGGCTTCTGTCTTAAAATTAGCTGTTAATGAGGTATCAACAGAGTCTTTCACATTTTGAGTTTTTTTAATTTATATTTTTCTGATATTAGTCACTTTGAAGTCACCACATAAATTAACAGATGGTCTAACAAGTGCAGAAATACAGCACTTTTTAAATCCTCAAAGGTTCATACATGAAAAGAGTTGCTTTTTTAGAGGACTGGAATGACTTAATGAAAAGTTGCAATCAAACTGTCTGCATACTTGATGCAACTTTGCATGAATTTGAATGTGGAGTGTAGGGTGAACGTCACTTTGTGAGCGGGCTCCTGGGGATGCGAGAACCGCCGTAATGGCCTCAGTACATCTCTCAAAAGGCTAATTTGTCACTTGTCAAATGCAGATTTGGTGAGAAGTAATTTCTTTCAGATTTGCCTGTTCCCAGTGGTCCTAGTCTGTCAGTTCACATAGTGTCAGAAGAGGGTGTGCTGAGGACCAATTAGATGTTTAAAACTCTCAAACCCCCCTCCCATTTAGATCGCTGAGTTAAAACGACATCTTCGCATGATTGATCACAGCTCAATCAAGTTTCTTTGGCTACTAACCAGGTGTTTAATATTAGAAGACTGGAAATGGTCAATAGCTTCTTTAGATTGCATCAACTGTTATTTTTGCATTCAGATTTTTTCCAATGGCAGCAAAAAATTTGTTTCTAAAAATAGCTGAATAGCTGGAAAAAAAAAATATTATTATTATAAATATTCTTACAAAACAGAGTGCAGTTTATATGGCATAAAGCGGTACTTTTAAACAAATACACAACAACTATACACTTTGTAGTTCAGGGTTTGGTTAGTATGGTCTGATACAGTGGATGCCATAACTACATCACTGTTTAATTCAATTTCATTGGCCAGATTACAATCTGATCATACTCCAATTAAACCGCAATTAATAATGAGAGCTTATGACGTCCTTCCTGGATCTTTGGTTTAGCATGCTAGGCACTTCAAAGGGAATTTCTGTGGGCTCTCTTCCTAGAGGCAAACACTGAATATTTGCATGTGTGATATTTCCATTTTGTCTTGCACTCTGGCTGAGATTATGAGAATATATAAAGAGTTTAGCCCCAAGCTTTTTGACAAGGTTGGGTAATAATAGTCTGATTTCTCAGCTTTATTGACACTGTGGAGATTAGTCACAGTGTTTGAGAGCAGAGAAAAGTGGGGGGAAAGTTAAAATTTGTCTTGTGGCTAAAATATTGAGCTTGGTGAATGATGTCACTGTTTTTTAATGAGGCCTTGAATGGCGGAGGGGTTGGGGATGACCTCTGTGATTAATGCAGCTTGCCTTTATAGTTAGTCCAGGCCGCAGCATGGAAGCTCATGACTTCCTGCTGTAGCAGCATGTCCTAGATGGATGAAAAAATGTTAGAAAAACCTTGGAATGTAATTTCAAGGACACACACTTGCATGCTGGGATTTTCTAGGATACCAGCCAGATTGTAGAGGATGTTAGCCATGGCAAATGTGGACAGAGACTCTTCCACTTCATATCTAATTATGTGAGAAGAAGCAGGTGCTGTAATACCCTATACCAAACACATAATCATGAGAGAGAAGACTGGAGCTTTCTTAGGAAGGATTCAGATGTTATTTTCCTCAGATCTTTCCATCAGATGTTACTTTCCTCAGCTGGGAAATTTAAAAAAATGCAAGTTTTAGTCAAGAAAGGAATGAAGGGGATTCAAATAATTGTCCAAACAACGAATTTGGTAGATTAAATTAAGCAAATGTTTTCTGATTTTATATTCTGGGTCTTTTTCAGGAAACTTTCAGCATTATCTATTTATTTGTTTGTGTGTTTTTTTTTTTTTCATTTATTCATTCATGGTTACAACTGAAACTTCTGCAACAAGTTTTTACAATTCCTGATGGACAAAATCAAATCCAACATTTTTTTTTCTCATTAAATAAGCTGTTTTACTCACAATAAGGAAGAAAAGTTGGCTGTGATTTTAACCAAAAAAATAAATAAAAATAAAAATGATGTTACTCTCCTAAATATGATGTCAGAAATATCAACCATTATTTTTAAAAGGTGAAATCTAAAAGCATGTAAAACAATGACATTTTAATTTTAATAAAGCATATTTCCTACATAACCCATTATAATGCAATGATGGTGAATGCAGACATACGAATCCTGGTATTCTGATTAAAAAAACACATTTTGGAATAAAATAAAGTCCTTTTGCATTACACATTAAACAGAGTTAAATCTATCATGTGTAACATTAGTATGTCATAGGACACAAATGGCACAGTTCCTGATGTAATCCAATGCACCATTTTTACAAAATAAATGTCAAATTTCCTTGTAAATGGTTTGTATAACCATTCTTACATAAAGCATTGTGTTCAATTCAATGCAACAATGCATTTATGTGCAATTCTGATTATGTTTGATGACCCAGTGTTTGCAGTGTGACTCTATTCAAAAATATTATTTTTGTGACACCTTAAACTGGTTGCTCCAATGAATCTGCTTAGTTGATGGAACAAATATGAGATATGATTCAGTGGGAAATCACGATCTGTGGACATCCTGACACAGTTTTTCGTTCCATGTGATTCCATTTAATTGGATGTCCCAGGACAAGTGGGTCGGTTTCATTTACATAACACTGGACTAAAAATACAAGAACACATCCAGCTGAGAGTCTTTTGTTATATGGTCACTTGGATTAAGTCAGACGGGCATGAAATCATTGCCCTTTTGTTTGCTTCTCTTCTCTGCTCATCATGCCCTCTGTTTGTGACAGGTCAACAGCAATCTCCCTGAGAAGTGGAAAGCCAACACAACAACACTTTACCTTCCATTTAGGAGACGTCGGCCCCTACCGTTTCATGATTCATGGATCACCGAAGGTGCAACCAGTCAGAAAGTGTTACAGGGAGAGCCTGATCGCTCCCACCACCAACAGAATGACAGCGTGACCTTCAGGTGTATGTGCATTCTCAAAACTGATCATGTTCTGCTGCGGAAATATACCACTTAAAGGAATAGTTCACCCAAAAATAAAAAACTGCTAAAATTTACTCAGTCTCAGGCCATCACAGATATAAATGCAGTAAATGGGTGCCGTCACAATGAGAGTACAAACAGCGAATAAAAACATCACAATAATTCACGAGTAACTCACACAATTCCAGTCCATCAATTAACTTCTCGTGAAGTGAAAAGCTGCATGTTTCAGGCATTTTAACTTTAAACCTCTTTTTCTGGCTAAAATACGAGTCCATACTGTATGTCCATATTTCTCTCCTGATTCAGATGAGACGACTATTTCACTGGAGAAAGCAATATTATGGATAGACGATTCATATTTTAGTTGGATATTCTTCACTTCACAAGATGTTAACTGATGGAGTTATGTTGTGGATTATTGTGTTTTATAGCTGTTTGAACTCTCATTTTCATGGCACCCATTCACTGAAGAGGATCCATTGGTGAGCAAGTGATGCTAAATTTCTCCAAATCTGTTTAAATGAAGAAACATATCTTGGATGCCATGTGATTGAGAAAATGTTTAGCAAACTTTTATTTTTGCGTGAACTTTTCCTTTAAAGCCATGATACATCCGATAAAATAACACTCAGGAAGCCTTAGGGAAATTTATTTGGCATCACACCTTGGGAACTCCTAGCCTGCAATAACATAAATTCACTAAACAAACCACATGCACATGAGTGCTGTGATTACAAAACAAGCACTCAATAACCCTTTGCTCAACCTTGCGTGCATCACCAAACAGTTGGTGGTGATGAAAACTCCTCAAACAACAGAACATGGGACTTCACACAAGGACCTAAACAAAAACAGTTTGCGACTTTAAATATTGCATTCACTTCTCATTAAAATTCTCACCGTCACTCTACCTGCAGGCATACGCAAGAATGTCACTCCTGTTCTCATTTCCATAGCTGTCGGAAGCTTCACTTTCACAGGAAGCATTCCATACCGGGTGTAATTAGTGATGCCCAAAATAAAACAGTGCCATTTGGTGATCTGTTGACATTGTTAAATGCAGAATCACAGCTTTGGGTGCTGTAACAAGATTCTTCACATACCTGTAAGCTATCTATAGTAAACAATTAGATGCTGTTCAGCTTTGGGGATCTCATTAAACAAATGGCATGTGATGCTTTGCTTGTTGCTTTTTCATATAATAATGCTTAACTACACAAGTCAGATGTTGGTCATAATTAAGCTACGTTTTCACGCAGAGCATGTGTGTTCAGGCCCTTATAATCAGGAAATTGCTCTTGCTGTGACATGAGTTTTATTTCAAAGGCCCTATATCGGGCATGTTAATGAATTTATTGCAGCTTGCTGAGATCTGTAACTACATCAGTTGTCCTGTGCGCACTTCCCCACAGAGCTCTTCAAACTGAGACAGCCCTTGGAATCCATGGCTTAAGCTTTATCGCTCTCTAAATATATAGCCTGAATTGCTATACATAGGTCTGACAAAACAATGGGAATCAAAGCACTCTATAGTTGACATGCATGTCAGCATGAATTCACATCATAATGCTCAGACATCAGCTTTCTCCTGATTTTTCCTGCAATGGTCTCCCACATTACCACACTGTTAAAAAAGAAGAAATTAAAGGAATATAGTTACAAAAGGTTATGGTTTATTAACAGCATATGTGGCATGTTTTTGACTACCACAAAAAGACTATTTCAACTTTTACATCAGTTTGTGAAAAAAAAAATGGCACAGAAAGTCTATGGGGCAACCGCTGTACCGTTAAGTGCATTTATGTATACACATTTTGGTAACACTTTACAATAACATCCCATTAGTTGATGTTAGTTAATTCATGTATTAACTAACAATGAGGAATTTTTTACAGTATGTATTCATTTTTGTTAATGTACGTTAGTAAAAAATACAACTGTTCATTGTTAGCTCATTTTAGCTCAGGTCTAATGAATAAATAATATTAACAGATATAACTTTTGATTAACTTAATGCTTTAGAAGTATTTTTAATTGCAAGTTCATGCTAACTAGTTAACTAATGAACCGTATTGTAAAATGTTACCGATAGTATTTTTAATTTTTGGTTTATTTTATGTTTTTGAATTATTTACCTTATTGTAGAGTTTTTTTTTATTTTTTTTTTTTAGTAATTGACAGTTAACCAGAGTTGCTGTCAATAGATAATTTAGTCATATGTTGATTGATAATAATAACTTGTGGTTCGTCAGTGAAGTTCTGTTATTGTTTAGTATGTTGATTCTTATTGGTGAGTCTATTGGTGACCAATTCTCTAGGAGAACCGACTCATTAGCAGGAGCGCTTGCAGCCTTTATTATTATTCATCAGTACTGGCGCTCAGGCTCCCCCATCAAAAAGTGTTTCCATATTTTGATATTCTTTTTGAAACCGTTCTGGATATGTAGATTTAAACTCCTGCAGTACAGAGTTTGTTGTTTGTTCACAAGCTGCGCGGGCACACGATGATTTGATTTCGTTTTGGATATGTTGAATTCATTGCAGGTAAATATCTAATGCACCGATATTTTTGTTTTATTTTTTTTTATAAAGTATCCGTTACGGTGAGAAACCGCCGCAAACGACTCACTGCGTCGAATGATTCAAACTGAACCGCGAACAATTTCAAACCTCTTTACAAACCCATTTGACCAATTAGATCAATAGTGATTCATTCGCGAGTCGCTAGTTCTGACTCTGAAACAGCTGACAGAGAATTATTATTTAAGCATTATCAGGGAAAATGACTCTCAGATCGGTGTAATCTCCACTATCAGACAAGGATTTATTAGATATATTTTACAGGGGCTCGTGAGTCAACGGAAAAAGGTATAGCAACGCCCCAATTCATAAGAGTCATTTGTTCGTGATCGAACAACACAGGACAAGTGCATTTTTGCGTACAGCTAGCAAGGAGAGCCGTTGAAAGCTGTGCAAAAAAGAAATTGAGCAACTTACATTTTTGACACAATGTCGACAGTTGCTTCAATTTCACAGTAGAATGACCATGGCGTGTCTCAGTTTGATTCCTGAATGAATCATTGCTTTGAATGAATCGGTTTCGTGAATGATTCAATGATTGACTTTTCGCCACCTATTGGCAGAATGATTTAACCTGCGGAAAGAGCACCGTATTTAAATGATGAATAAAAAATAACTTAATACACATATATTTATGCTTCAGAATAAAAGGAAAAAAAAGATTTTTAATTTTTTCAGTAAACTGTTTTTACTGAACTATTTTAACTATTCTAACTTTTAAAACTTGTATGTAGCCTGTAATATTCCTAAGATGTGCCTTGAATTAACTTTCTCATTAAGAAAGAATGCTACAGTGCTAATTAACATTTAGATTGATTAGGAAATATATGAGCACGCATTTTCCTTGCAGTGTATTATTTTGCATGTCTAAATGAAAAATTAATTAGTTTGTTTTTAAATGTTTGAGACCAGAATGAAATGAATGTCATTTAAGCAGATTGGGTCAAACAATACTCAGGAGAATCTCAGTATTCAAGGGAGATAAAAGAATATCCTTAACCTTGAATCAGCACACTTATGTCGCATTGCAATTGCCTCAAAAATTAGATGTTTTTTTCTTTTTTTTTTACTATATAATTTCTTTGTGAGAGTTGCTTTTTTATGTTTTATTGTTTTTGTAAATGATTTTTTTTTTTATTTTGTTATGTGAAGGTAAGATTTTTTTTTTGGAGCACAGCTGCTTCACAAGCCGTCAGAGGAGAATCTATTAATTACGGCCACACTGATGGAAATGCTATTCTCAGTACTGTTGCCTTCTGAGTCTCCGGGGATATAGCAGTCAAAAGTACATACCCCAAGTCTAAGAGGAAAATGAGACTCGGTCTTCATGCTGATGAGGAGAGGAGCTCACAGGAAACACATAAGAGGATATCAAATCTTTCTTGCCAGCTCTCCTGGACCACACTGTTCCTTTTTGAGGGTGGGGGGTTGCTCTTCAGAGCACTTCTTGTGACTGAAATAATTGCCTGTGCTGTATGAGTAGACTGAATGAAAGCAACAATGGAGATATGGTTCAGGGAAATGGCAGTCAAAGGAAAGTTTTGTGTGTGTGTGTGTGTGTGCTGAACGAAGCTGCGTGACATGGTTTAGTTTTATCACTGTCATTGGAATGTTATGAAATTTTTTTATGTAATTTTATGTTAATTTAAATCAAAATGGTTCTTTTTGTTAACTTTTTTAGCCAATGGGTTGACAGCAGAGAGTAAGCTTTATGGGAAAATATTAACAAATATCGCAGATGCTTCTAACATACTTCTATCTAATTTACAACCCTTATTTTAATACTGTAGCTTCTTTTAATTTTGTGCCATTTTCAACAATTATTTTTTTAGGTATGGTGTTGTAATTTTTTTAATACTGTAGGACAAAATGTTTTAGAAACCGAAATAATCCCTGTGGGGGCGCCACCAAATGGATAACAACAGTTCAGAACTGTTGTTCTATCAAAATGTTTAATGAATGAATGTTAATAAAATCTTACACCAAATGGATAACAACTGAACTGTTCTCAAAATGTTTTAGAAACCGAAATTTTGTTAATTTGATTTAAAAGTTATTTTATGTATATGAATTTTTTGTAATTCACCATTCCTCCCTCCCCCAACACTCCTCCCTAAACATTTCTTCCTTCCCCAAAAATTCTTCCTTAAAATTGAAAAACATTTTGGAATTTAAAATTTTTATGACGTTTTTTAAATAAATATTATTTAATAATTGCAAACCAGCAATTGTTTTATGTTTCTAACTATATATCAAATTTGTCTAATTTTAGCAATTAATTATTTTAAATATATATTTGTAATGTGTTGTTACTATATATCAAATTAAATTAATCTCTATTTTTCCTTTTTTTTTGTATTTTGTATATGCAAACTTATAATACATATTAAATATGAACAGGATATTTTTTTTTTGTTTATTATGGTTGGTTCTAATTGTTGTTGATAGTTTGGTTTGAATATAGTTAATATTAGCACATTTTTTTTTTTTTTTAAATGTGTAACCTGGTTGTTTTTATTTGGCATGAGAAGGAAGATAAAATTTTACCTAATAAATTCCTGAACATATCAAGTGGGATTTAACCCTACTGCACATCCTTGATGATGATGAAAAGTGACGTCACTATCCACTATTTGCAGAGGCTTAGTGAGTCTCAACACAAAACCATAGTAAGGTTAAAAAAGCTAAAAAGCTCTTCTTGTTTAAAGAAACGGCCTTAGAGTTTATGCTTCATTGTCATATCTAAATGTTTAGGGCTGATAAATAATTATCATTTTAATTTTATGTTACTGTCTAAATTTAAAAACAGTGTTGTTGTCTCTTTCAGCAAGCCTTTGTGATGCACCACAATGATGAAGGAATATGAAGAACAATCAGAGATGCTCAGCAGCGGGGTTCACAGTGATGGTGCTATAGCCTGCTCAGCCAATCAGACTCTGGTATGTAAATGAGATAGGAGAGCACGTTTTCTGATTGGTCCTCCCCAGACTTGCCATTGCCCTCATCAACAGGCTCTCTTCCTTGTTGTTGTGCCATCATTGAGGTCCTGTGTGTGTGGGCACAGGGAGGAGCCGAGCGCCTCTTTCTATAGGCGGCTTCACAGCGAGGGGAGTCGAGGAGGAAGAGGCTGAGAGGAAGAGAAGAGTGAGTGGGCGGGATCTAGACCCAGGCTGGAGTAGAGCATCCCTGACCGTGGCTCGGCTAACGGCTAGAAAAGCGTCTCCAGGCTGATGCTGAGTCAGGTACAGGTGGAGTCACATCCTGTTTGGCTTGGACCCTCCAGAAATCATGGAGGAGCTGGAACATACCTGCCCACTGCCACGAACGGTGAGATATATGTGTTTTGTTGTCATCGAGGGCATCTGTGAACCATTGAGGATCCCTTTCTCTTTGTTTTCAGTCTGTGTTTATCTGATTGTGTCTTTTTGTGCTGCTGTCTCAGTGACGTTGAGCTTGTGAAACTGCAGTTAAAGTGAGCTGTTTTGCACTGACTATATGCGTTTTTCTTCTAATGCCATGTTATAATGCTGATTTTAATCCTCTGAGTCTGCCAGATGGTGTTTTTAAGTGTGAGAGCCAGCACTGTGGTGGGATGGTGCTGAGCTAATGTTACAGAAACCATCAAGATTTATTAGCAGGTTGCCCTTCTATGAGGTTGTTTTTCATTCTCAATTTGTATTGAATTTTTGGGAAGGTTTCCATTATGTTTTTTTATGTTGTCCTCCGTTGCTATGGGAATGAATTATGCATTGCTCCATGGAGATTTTTTCCTCCAATGAGTAATCAGATATCCTGCCTACATTGCATTGGATATGTAAATGCATATGTACCAGCTGGGTCTGTTTCCGGTTGAACAGCAGGAAGGCGCTCTAACTGGGCATTTCCTGAACAGACAGATGGTCACTATTGTCTCAAAGGTCACTGGAATGTTAACACAGAAATTACATCGGTAGCATTTCTGTAAAGTGTTTGCCCAGAATTCATTTAAACACATCTGGTGCCTCTGCCCACATGTTTACTAAAATAGATCGGGGCTACAGTAGTTGTAACACTAGGAAGTTGCTACAAGGGTGATTTAAGTAACTGTAAGGTTTTAAAGGGGACAGTTCTCCACCCCCTAAAAAAAAAAAGACAGTTCTGTCATTTACTCGTTCCAAACCTTTGTTAGTTTCTTTCTTCTGTTGAACACAAAAGAAGATATTTTGAAGAATGTTGGTAAGCAAACAGTTTCTGGTAGCCATTGACTTCCATAGTATGGAGAGAAATAAATATACTATGGGAGTCAATGGCTACCAGCAACTGTTTGATTACCAACATTATTCAAATATATATATTTTTTGTGTGTTAAGGAAGATTATATTCCTACAAGTAACACAATAAAAGCATGTTTTTATCCATCAGATATTGTTACCTTTTCCATTTTTGTTGTTTCATTAATTAATTTTCTCTTTAAATTAAGCAAAAACCCATATATAATATAATATAATATCCATTCGAAGTGAAAGTTTAGCTGTTGGCCACAATAAAACCATGATTCAATGGTCTGATATTATTGTGTTTGCTATATTTGTACCTTTTCTATTTTTGTTGTTTTATGAATTTAGTATATATTAAATATGCACATGTATCAGCTGTTGCATTATAATATATACAGACTTGAAATGGACAATGTTTTTAACTAGATAATATTTCCTATTTCTATATTAAATTCTTTTGATAACAAACCCCATTCTCCACCATTTAGGATATGAGTGGATCTCTTTTTGCACTTGTAGACTTTTCATTATAAACTCCTTTGAGTATTGTCTATCTGTAATTTTTGACTTGTAAAATGCAATAAAATGAAATGTTAATTCTGAACTTTTTTTTGTTGAAGTGTTTGTTAGGATATTTGATTTTCTATTGTGCTATAAGCCACGAGGAGGTTTGAATACATTGAAATATCCATGTTATGTACGACTGTATCTATCTCCCACTTTGTGCTGCTGTGGACGAATGATTTGTCTTAAGTCAGTGACATAAGAGAACCTTCTACTGGACAAATCAATATCTGCTGTAAAGAGGCTGTTACACAGATTGTCTTGAAATCAGTACATCTGATAATAACCTCTATTCTTACAAAAACGAAAACATTTTTGAGAAGGTTAAATAGGATGTCATGTCAGCAGGATCTAGGCTTGTTTAAACAGTATTTTATTTGTAAAGCTGCAATGTCTATTTATTTCTCATAATTTCTGTCAAATTAATATATTCTTAAATCTTCTCTGCAGACTCTTATAGAACCAGCCATATTTACCCCGGAGACGAGCTGTGAGTGCCGGGCTCCACATGAGAAGCTGACTGTAGAGCAAGCTCGACTTGGAACGCCTGGTTAGTCTGTATTTTTTCTGTTCAGTTATCATAACAAAACCTTTGTAATAAGGTCATTCCTGTTAGGCTATAACCTAAAAAATTGAATATGCTCATTTCATAAACTACCAGATACTAAGAAATATGCACTTAAGCTCTTAAACATTAAACTTAACTTTTTTTTTAAAGCTTGTAACTTAAAATAAACAGGATTGAACCTAACCGGTCACACTCACACACACCCAACCATTCAAAATATTTGGAGTCAGAAAAAAAAACTGAAATTAATACTTTTTGTTATACAAGTATAATATTTTGCCCAATATTTTGCTCAATATATTAAGACAAAATTGCACTTTATAATGCACAATCAGCGTAGCGCCATTTTGACAAATCTGAGCAGTACGCAGACGGTGTACACTCTTCTGTGTCAGCCGTGCCACAAGGATACATTTTTTACGTGTATTTACGCTTTGGTTTGAAAGAAAACAGTCGGTCTGCTGCTTAGTCCGTCCCATAGCGCAAAGACACATGACTTTTTTGATACGCATGGAGGATTTTATTCGGTAAATGTGTTTACATCGTAGTTTATGCCCATTTTTTTATAATTTCTTAAAAAATAAAATAAACAACGGTTTAAATTGAACAACTTTTTTTGTGTGTGTTTTCAGAAAGCTTCATTAGATCTGTAAATGATTTCTAAAAGTCTCATAAATTTTCCTTTCTCAGTGGACCGGCCGGTGCGAATCTATGCAGATGGCATTTTTGATCTTTTTCATTCTGGTCACGCTCGTGCCCTGATGCAGGCTAAGAATCTGTTCCCTAACGGCTACCTTATAGTCGGAGGTATAGACACGTTTAATTTACTGATCCAGACTTATCAATATTCTGTAGATGTTGTTGAATTATGAATTCTGTGGTCCTAATCTGATGAATTATCTATGTGTGTGTGTGTGTGTTAAGTATGTAGTGATGAACTCACTCACAAGTACAAGGGCTTCACCGTAATGACAGAAGACGAGCGGTACGAGGCATTGAGACACTGCCGCTACGTTGATGAGGTTTTGCGAGATGCGCCCTGGACTCTGACCCAAGAGTTTTTAGAAAAACACAAGGTCAGTTATTTGGTCTCATCATTGCACAGTACCGTTCACATAATTCCCTGCGGTTAATCCTGTGGTTGGTGTTCTCTAGATTGACTTTGTGGCGCATGATGACATCCCATACTCCTCTGCTGGATCTGAGGACGTGTATAAGCATATTAAGGAGGCAGGTAAAGAAAAGCGGCTTTCGCTTAAGAGCATGTGTGTGTTTGTGTTTCAGACCAGATCTAACATATATGAGTGTCTCAGGTATGTTTGTGCCCACTAAAAGAACAGAAGGGATCTCAACATCTGACCTGATCACCCGGATAGTGAGAGACTATGACGTGTACGCTAGACGCAACTTGCAGAGGGGCTACACCGCTAAAGAACTGAACGTCAGCTATATTAATGTAAGTAAATGAACTTAACTCAGATGCCAGCTGTGTGTTTTGCTTCAGTTTTGCTGACTAGTTGTTCTGTTACTAGACAAATGGATATTTTCTGACAGGATCTGGTCTCTGGAGCTGGATCTGATATTTCTGACGTGGAGGCGTGATCTAACATAAATATACTTAAATGTTGAATTCATTTTCATTTTTTTTTTATAAATAAAATTTATTGTTCACCTAAAGGGTTATCACTATAACTTAAACTAGAACCATAAAAATGTATCACTTGAAGTAAAATAAACATTAACTGAAATAATATAAAATAAAAAAATTATTTAGCTATTTGTCAGCAGCTATTTGTCAGCACATTTCTAATTTTTCATTTAAAGTTCAATTACTAAAATAACTAAAAATTAAAATGTGATATAGACATATTTAAAAAAAAGAAGAAAAAAATAACAAAACACACAAAAAAAACATTAAAACCAAAACCAAAAATCTGATTCAAAATATTAACAAAAACAATAAGAAAATAAATGATACTTAAATAACACAAATTGATAAAACATATTTTTTCTTAACCATTATTCAGAAAAAAATATGATAGATATTTAATTATATATATATATATATAATTTATAATAAATATTTTATGTTTTTGCAAATATCATCAATTATTATTAACTTTTTTGGGTCACATCACGTGACATTTTACAACCCGAACTAAAAAAGAAAAATTCTAAATAAATTATTTATCATAGAAGTGATGTAAGTCACTGTTTAAAAACTTAATAACTTAATTTGAAATGTAGTTTTGAAAAAAAAAAAAGATTAAAAAACAGACCAAAAAAAAATTGTTGCATAATGTAAATAAAATCACATTTACATTTTGTTCTTCATTAAAACAATCCTGATTTACTTTGAAGAATGTCATATATAAACTAAAATGTGTTTCGTATAACATAAAAAAAAAAAATGCTTGGTGAACTAACTTTTTTTGGACAGGAAAAGAAGTACCGTCTGCAGAATCAGTTGGACAGGATGAAAGAGAAGGTGCGGACGGTAGAGGATAAGTCCAAGCACTTTGTGTATAGAGTGGAAGAGAAGAGCCATGATCTTATTCAGAAGTGGGAGGAGAAATCACGAGAGTTCATTGGGAACTTCCTGGAGCTCTTTGGCCCAGATGGGACATGGGTAAGCAAGGGTATAGGTAGAGTATATGTACCTATATAATTATAAAAAACAAAGACACAAAAGAAAAGATGTAGTTTTTTTGTTTGTTTTTGAATCTTTGAATATGACTTTTTTCATTTTTTCCAGAAGCAAATGCTTCAGGAACGTAGTGGACGTATGATCCAAGCGTTTTCTCCACGCGGCTCACCCAGCAACAGCCCACCAAGGGACTTTTCCCCATCCCGCTCTCCGTCACCTCCATCCCGCTGGGCCATGCCCCGAACCTCACCGCCCTCGTCCCCGAAGGGCGCCTCGGCCTCCATCAGCAGCATGAGCGAGGGCGACGAGGACGAGAAGTGAGGAATAAACCATCACAGACACACACAATAGACTGCACTTTACCCACAAACACACACACATTAGCAGCGATGACAGGTCAACTACCCTCATGGGAAAATTTAAAGTACTGTACACAGCACAGGGTTGTTGAAGTCCTGTTTAGTTATGCTGGTATTACAACAAATATTTGAAAGCCATTGCAGCCCTGAACAGATCCTGAGAGAAGATTTAACAAATTCACTGAATTAACTGCAGTCACTATTAGTGTCTGTTCTTTGCACATACTATTTGTTGTTTTAGCACCCAAATTGTTAAAAAATATGACCATCAACAGGAATGAGCAATATCAGTATTATAACGGCTATTGGCTGTTATATTTAATTGTTCATGATTGTTCAGTTGTTTGGTTTACCGTATTTTTTTTTATTTTAAAATCATCCAACATTCACTTAAAGCAACACTATGTAACTTTTTCTTTGTTAAAAATTTTCAAAATGTATATAATGAGCGAGTACGTCATAAATTCATCTACCAAACCGCCTTTTTGTCTTATCCCAAATCACTGCGGTACATTTATAATAAGTGATTATTTTTGGACTATTGTAGCCTGTTCGGGTCATCACTGCTGCGGAGTAACACATACCTGCGTGAATCGCCATAGACATCACTTGGAGAAGTAGCTCCGGTTAGAATGTTCTTCCGCGGTATGCATGCAGTTCTGTTTATTAATTGCTAGAGCACCAAAATTTACATAGTGTTGCTTTAAAATTCATCTTTAAACCCACTGATAATTTAACAACACTGTTTTTACCAAATCTAATAATTACCAAATCAAAAGAATTATCCTTTTTTTCATACCGTTCATTATAATGTTGTGATTTATTTATCAGTTATCAGCCATAACAAGAGAAATTATTATCAGGTTATTTAATTATTGGTGCATCCCCACAAATTAGGTTAATAACACAAAAGTGGTCAAATAAGTGTGGTTAGTAAAAAAGACACAGATCTTTGCACTGAAATATTGTGAATAAAAAAGTGGTGCAACTTGGTAGTGAATTTGCCCTGAAGTTTTAAGAGGATGTGGACTGATTCTGAAGTCCATTGCTCAGGTCTGAATGAAACATTGGGACTGTCCTATTGTAATATACTGTATGTGCATCAATCCCTGTTTATTGTTCTCAAAAAATGGTGTCTGATCCCCCTCATGAATGTGTGTCAGAGCACACATGAGGAGCTAACGCTGTCTGTGCATGTATGTGTTTAGTTCTCATTAAAAGTCAATAACCTGTGTGTTACTGCAGCCTTAACCTCAAATTCACCCAGAATTGAAAATTTGCTGAAAATGTACTCACTCTCAGGCCATTCAGTATGCAGGTGAATTTGTTTCTTAAGAATTCAAGAAATTTAGCATTACATCACTTCCTTAGCAATGGATCCTCTGCAGTGAATGGGTGCAACCAGAATGAGAGTCCAAACAGCTGAAAAAAAACATCACAATAATCCACACGACTCCAGTTCATCGATTAACACTGTGAGAAGTGAAAAGCTGAGTGTTTGTAAGCAACAAATTCATTATTAAGGCATTTAAACCATTACTTCTGGCCAAACTACCAGTCTATAGTCCATTGTAATTCTACCTAAAGTTTAGGACTGTTTTTGCTTAACATATTTCTCTCCTGATTCAGATGAGACAAACACATAGCTTTTTGCTTCACAAGGCATTAATTGATGGACTGGACTTGTGTGGATTACTTGTAATGTTTTTATCAGTTGTTTGTACTCTCATTCTGACGGCACCCATTCACTGCAGAGGATCCATTGGTGAGCAAATTATGTAATGCTACATTTCTCCAAACCTGTTGCAATGAAAAACTAACTCATTTACATCCTGGCTGGTCTACGGTGAGTAAAGGTTCAGCAATGTTTAATTTTGGAGTGAATTATTCCTTAAAATCTGTGCTGCTCAATCTACCAGCCCTACATCATGGAGAATGCCCTTCTGTCTAGTCTAGGTATGCCAGAGCCACTTTAATTTACATAATCGGTGCTCTGTAAAAATAGTATTTTTTTTTTTATATTGGTTTTTTTTTTTGTTTATTGTTGGCTTTTAATTTAAAACTTGCTTAAAATGTAAGTAAATTTGTATGATCCAAGATTCAAATACAAATTCATGAACACGTACTGATGGTAGTACTGGAAGATCTCTTTATTGTTCTTCTTTTATAGGTACTTCAGATGGAATGTCAAAATATCAATATCCTCATTATAATGATTTATGTGTCAGCATCATCTAACACATATTGTATGTTTGGAACAGCATTTACCTGTAAGCAGTACTGTTTAACTCGTCACAACAAAAAGAAAAAAAGTCCAAAACACTAAATGCCCATTTTGCAGATAAAAGATGGTTGCATGACAACACTAAAATATCAGGTTTTTCATTGTAGGTAAACAGATTCTCCTTATGTGTTGAACATTAACACACTGTATGCATGCAAAAACGAGAGTATACTTGCAAAATCAATGACTATTTGAGCTTGACGATGACAGAAAAGGTTGTGAAGGCTTGTTTTCACAGGAAAATGCTTGCATACTTTAGTCTGCTCTTCTGAATGCTTGGAGCTCAAGGCATCAAAGTGCATTCTTCATTGACTTATTTGAACATAAAAACTAATAAACCAAGTTACAAATATTTTAAAATAAATACTGAAATCTAAACTTCAATAACATGAAAAACTGTAAGGTGTCATCAAAAGTGACCCCCCCACCCAAACACACTCAAAGGTATCAGTAGACCCCCAAACACAACACCAATGAGTGTTTTTATATGTATAGATTGTGACACAAGGAAAAGTATAAGAAGATTTGATGATGATTTTGATGTCGGTCTGTATTAAACAACAGCATGCCCGCTGAGCTCCAATGGATGAATCTCATTAACATAAAAATGTACAAGATCATATTTTATCATCTCAAAATAAAAAAAGTATTCAATTATATTTTACATAAAGAATAATAAAATCAATTGTTGCACCATTAAGATTTTTTGACTGACATTAAATTAGAATTAAATTAATTTCTCAATTTTCAATACTGTAAAATCTCCTTCTAAAGAATAGGTTTAAGTTTTATCATGCACAGTAATATTTTTTTGAAAATATGATTTAGACATGTTCTTGACAGGTTTCATGAGATTCACCCTGGAGTGTTGCAGTAAAAACAAACTACTAACAAATGTTCATCTTATGGAGTTTCAAAAAGCGAAAATTCAAATAATAGACAAAACTCACCTGACTATAGAAATATCATTCAGGTTCGACTAAATATACTTGTGCGTACAAAAGAATCACTATTTTTGAGATAGGACACAGTGTAACAGACCAACAAACTATTCTGGGCAGACTTAAGCTTGTGGTTCAGCATTGGTTCCTGTAAACCACACGAGCTGTCCTGTATTTCATCTTCATAGACCCCTTTACACAATCACTGCACTCAAAGAGTCCCAAACAGTATCTGTGTTAGGAATTATTTTAAGATGATGTCCTCTGGAAAAAATTAATTCCATTAAAAGGAATGTCTGAGAAGTAGTGGTATAATAAAAATCAATCTTAAGCTAAAACTTTGATTCGAAAGTTAGCCAATTCATGAAGCTGCTTCTTTGAGTTTATTTCTAACTGGATTTTCTCTCAATGAAGCTGAACTAAACTTTCTGTTCCAACAATGTCTATATGCAAATATCTTTCTATCAACTCTATTAAACATCACCATGCAGGGGCTATAATGTCATAAAAGCAGTATCTGCTTTTTTTTTTTTTAAGATAAAAAAAAAAAAAGAATAATGATTGATTATAGCACTAATGCTATAATGGGCTATAATGGTACATTCTTCTTCAAAGTTTACCATTGTCTCTCTCCATTTACATTAGCAGGAGGTTCTACTGACCTATAAATGAATGTAGGTAATGTACTACAGCTCCTCGCACTCAGTCTGAATCCCAGCTCAGAATCAGCACAGCCCTACACAGATGCACAACTTGGGAGAAAACACCAAATAAATGGGGGTCAAATAAATAAATAAATAATATTTGAAACTACACTGATTTGTTTTAAAGTGCATTTCACCATGCTTGGAAATATCACTTTATCAGCATACTCCTCTGCTCCCAAAAAACGTTTGGGTGCATCTAACAAGCAAACATCTGTTCAGATTTCACCCAAAACATTAAAAGAAAAATAAGAATGATTTTGCATTAAGAAAACTGTTTTTAGGACCGTAAAAATTGTTTGCATTATGAATTATGCACATTTCCCCCCTCAAATTGTCATTACTGTCATACAGTAATGAAAATATTTTTTTCACCCAATTAAAATCAGTATAAATTAAACTCACAAATTATTATTGTTTAGCTGAAACACATTTTTTTTTAAATACCTTAAATTATAAATATATTATAAAAATATAAATACTAATACATTTATATAACAAAAAAAAATCTTGTGTTTATATACATGCAATAATTTTAATTATTAAATATAATATTTAAAAAGGCTTTATAATTCAAAATAATAAATTTTTCTTAATTACCTACATTAATAATGATATATTTTAAAAGTAATTTAATATAAAATGCAATACATTAACTTAAATTATGCCATGTCATAATGCAAAAATGACTAATTGTACTATAAATTAATTTTCTTTATGCAAAATATAATTTCATATTTTTCTTTTGATTTTAGGGTGAAAAATAACTAAACTTAATAACTAAGTTTTGTGTTTAACCAAATTTTTTTCATTTCTTCAGAGCCTTTTCAAATAATTTCTCCATTAGTCCACAGCCAAGAAAACAGGAGTTGTAGCCACAGAAACCCTCTCTCTAGTGCCTGTGAATTCGTGAATGGGGAAAAAAGAAAGTAAAAAAAGAAGTGCTCTTTGTTTTGACCATCTCAAACTCCAGGCATCCCTCTCTGACTGTTTTAGAAAATGCAACAGGGAGGCTACTGTGTCGCACAATTAAAAAAAGTATCTGACACCCCAGCCACAAACGTTCACTTTTTGTCCTCTAACTGCAATGGAAGACACTAAAAGGAGGTTCTGTATCTTACATCGATAGCTGCACAAAGGAGGAAACAGCAGAGACTTAATGACACTTACATCATCAGCTCTTCTGCTCTGGAAATGCTAACAAGTATAGAACACTCAGCATCGATGTGATGTTGCCATGGCAACTGAGGCTAGACTAAAGATGGTATGTCTGTAACGGGTGCAGTGGAACATGGATGGGATGAGTGCGATTATCTTTTGGCCTTGTATTTTGAAGCATCTCTGGGCTCTTTGCTCGGGTTGCTCCAGTCATCCGCTCCTGGGCCTCCTTGATAGTGTCGCCAAGCAGATTTGTTAAAGACGGGCAGACGCTCAAATGATTCGCTGGAGAGAGCCTGGTCAGAGAAGATGACAGGGTGGATGTCATTCAAAACCTAGTGGAATAATTATGTAAAGTGCAAACTGAGAGCTGTTTTTACCTTCAAGTAGATGACGGCATCGGTCCCTACACCTTCCATCGAGTACAGTTTCAGGTCCCCTTGAAAGTAGCGGGCGTACAGTCTGGATATCGGCAAACCATGTCCAAATCCAGCCTAGAGACGCGTGGAGATCAGGTTTCAGAGGACAATGCTACATTTAGAACTGTTGTTCAAGGTTAAAGTTGGGTGGTTCTTTCCTTTACTCACTCTAATGACATTCCATTTTAATTCTTTCAATGAATACAAAAAGAGAAGTTCAAAAAATAGGACAAAACAAAAAAAAACTAAAGTACCATAAATGGGTACATATGATTTTACAGTCCTGTGCTGAACAGTGTTATTTTAGAATTATTTACATACTATTATAGTAATTGAATTAGCTTTTATCTTCAATTTTAATTTTTTTGGAATTATTTATATAGTATTTTAGTTATTTTTTTTGTTTTTTTTTAATTTTAGCTTTAAGTTTTAGTATTTTTTATTTTGTTTTTGTTATTTTTGTTTTATTTAATTTAGTGGCCAGGGCTACCTTTCTTAATTTTAAGTTTAAGCTTTTCATCTAATATTTATATTTTATTTTTATTTTAATTAATGAGATGATTTTAATAGCATTTTTAGTTTTAATTACCAATAGCAACACTGGTTCTAAAATAATATGATGGCTTTGGATAAGGAACAGACCGAAATTTCAGCGATTAATTGATGAAAAATGCCAGGTTTGATGTCAATAATGAAGTGTTACATTATATAATTGCCACATATAATATATGCATTATGTATAATGCAATAATACACTGCAATATAATAAATTACTTTATAAATACATTACTAAATTAATGCCTTTTCATAAAATACTAATTGCACTGCAGAGCTTCATTTTCTTTATGCAAAATACAATTTCATATTTTTTTCTTTTTATTTTGGGAACAAAAATAACTTACATTCTTGACAAGTTTTATGAAATTTTGAGGTTCAACTAAAATATTTAAGTATAATAGCAAATAACTTAAATTTGGCTCTGTTTGGCTTCAGAAGACTGGAAAGTCATTTTAAATACATGTTTTTTTTTCATACTGGCGGTTTGTAGCCATTACAAGTGATTAAGTGATTATGACAGGATGAAGTTTTTTTTTTTTTTTTTTTTTTTTTAAGAATATTGTAGCCACACTTCTTTACCAATGGCACTCGTTTCGAGTCCAGACTGGGTGTTGGTGCAGTCGAGTAGGTGTAGTTAAACAGCCTGTCAATCTTCCGTAAAGCCACACCCCCTCCTCTGTCACTGATCTATGAGGAAAAACACAGGAAGATTGGGATCAAGGCATGCCATGTGTACATGTTTGCAAAGAAAACCGATTTTTAAATAAACTGACCTTCACAGAGAGATCTTCCTTCCCCAGGGTCACTTTTGCTTTTATAAGAGGAAGGCCCTCCTTACTACCCTCGTGGAGCTCATTGGTGGCCCGCATTGCGTTCTGAAAACAAAAACACAAGCTATTACAACAATACGTCAGGGCCTTGGGAAAAACAAAAAAGATAAGAACCGCTAAATATTGAATTGCGTAACACATGCCGGTACTTTGATATATCAAATTCAATATGTATCTGCAAATTTTAGAAACATACCTTAAACAGTTCAAACAGCATGTGGAAGAGGTGTGAGGGAACGTACACAGCCTGGATGGGTTTTTGAGGAGCCTTTGCTACATAAAAAAATAACATTTATACTACTTTGAAGCTCTAGACGTTTTACATGAATTAGACATTAACTCTGAAATAAACATTATATATTGAGATTTGTGAGAGAATAAGGACATTGAACAACAAGGACATAAGTACCATTGAATTCCTCTATCTTGAGTTCAGGGGCAGCTGAATAATATTGCTCACACACCATCTTAGCGGTCTCATATGCATCTGAAAACAACATCAAGCTGAATCAGTGGAGCACAAAGTTCAAACTAAAGATAAGGATGGTTTTTCTACACTGCCATTCAAAAGCTTGGGGTTGGTAGGAGTTTTTGAAAGAAGTCTCTTATGCTCACAAAGGCTGCATTTGTTTAATCAAAATACAATAAAACCAGTGATATTATGAAATATTATTGCGATTTAAAATAACTGGTTTCTATTTGAATATATTTAAGAATGTAACTTATTCCTGTGATGGCAAAACTGAATTTTCAGCATCATTACTCCAGGCTGTAGTGTCACGTGATCCTTCAGAAATCATTCTAATATGCTGATTAGCTGCTGAAGAAACACTGTGCTGCTTCATATTTTTGTGATACATTTTTCAATATTCTTTGATAAATATAAAAGTTTAAAACAAGAGCATTTATTTAAAATATTAATCTTTTTAAACATTTTAAATGTCTTCACTTTCACTTTGGATAATGTGTGCATGTTGAAATGAAATGAAATGAAATGAAATACCCCAAACTTTTCTATGGTAGTGTATGTGACAGAACAAAAAATAAAATCTCTGAACTTACCAGTCACCACTTCAGTAACATTGCAGTTGGGATCAATACTGCCAATGTGTTTTGGATGGGCTGGGTTGATGTCATTGCCAAAAAGGAGAGCTGTAATAAAGAGGAAAGGCAGTTATTTTAAAACTCTATGAAAAGCTATGGTCCAGTAAGTGGTGTCTTTTTTTGCGTGACGTACTGTGCTGGTTGATGAGCATGCGAAAGGAGATTCGGTTGGTGTAGAAGCGGTCCAAAAAGTACTGGATGTTGGAGCTGACGAACGGATCGAAACCAAACTTCTCTTTATATTCGATTACACCCTGGGCCATAGTTGGGACCACATCATTGTGTCTATTCCTGATCTCAATGAGAGTCTCCAGAAAGCTAGAAAAATGTTGATATTGTTCAAATTAGGGAATATATGTTTGTGTCTTTTTTTGTTTTCGTTGATTTTTTCTGGATAGCCATTTTTTTTTTTTTTTTCAATTTTAGGGGAGGTTTTAGTTAATGTTTTATTCCTCTGGTCTCAACAGCCTGAATTCACTTCACGTGAAAATATAATAGCATGCCGTGCAACTGCCTGCAGAACAAGAACGTTTATCTGGCTCACAAAAAAAAGAAAAAATAATGAATAGTGTAATAGTCATTCTTTCTGTTTATGTGGGTCTTCTGGTTTCCTGTTCTCAAACTCTAGAAGTTCGAAAAAACTTTGCATGTACCTGTGGAGAGATTTGACAGGGCTCAGGCTTCATGAAGGATGTGTATCTAACATCCTCCGTTTCAAATTCAGTTATATTACCATTTCTGCACCAGTTTGACTGAAGGCTGACTGAGGAGCCTGTCAGGCAGCAGGTTGACCTCTCTCATAGTGTTAGCCAGACGCACTGGCAGCTCCTTCCGCAGGAACATGTAAGACGTCTTCTCACATGCATTATCCCTACCTACAAATCCAGCAACCAGAAACATAAACAACTGAGAAAACAGGAGGGCCTGTCAGTGTTTACAGATGGGAAAGTGCTGAAAAATGCTTTATCGTCCATACCTGACACCTGCAAAGTACTGCACAACTCATTAATCAGGCTCAACTATAAGCCTTGACGATAATAAGATATTAGAAATATTAACATTATGTAAAACTCCTTTGAAACTATTATGCATTCTGAAACGTATTACACAAATAAAACAAACTGGTAAATATTCACTCTTGCTGTAGGCCTTCAGAGCACACCAATATGATTTCAGCTCAAACATCACAAGAAGGTTTAACTATCCCTATAATTTATTTAAGATTGTAACTAATATCGTAATTAGCCTTGTTGCATAAGCCTTTCTTCTGACTCATGTCATTATGACAGTCCCATTACTCCTATTGTTCACTGGTCTGCTCACTCAAAAATGACAATTCACAAACCTTTTATTTTTCCACAGTCATAGGTTTAGGATGATATATGATTCTGTGCAAGGATTGTCGTGTTTGGGTTAACTATCCAATTAAAAACCTTCAAATTTATTATGACTAACGTCACCTAGGTGTAGTCATAATAAATATCAGACACTTCATATTATAAAGAGCCTCTCCCTCTTATTAAAGTACTTAGAGGGAATTTAGTTTTTTTTTTTTTTTTTTGACATACACAGCATCAATGATTCTAATGTGTGACTCTTCTGTTTAAACAGTATCTGAGTTTAAACATCTTTAAATGTTAACTTTGGAAATGATTAAGTGTCATGTCTCCTACTGTCATAAAAACAAACCCAACTTCCTCAATACTATAAAACAAAGACGGTGAATGTTTTCTTTCCCAAATGCACAAAGTTCTTGTTTAGCAGATTTGTCGCATTTACAATCAACGGATATGAACACTAAACATACACTAGAACAATGATGGGTTATAAAACATAGTCATTTTATGAAGCGATCAACATAATCATGCTGCGTCAAAAGTAACAAGTGCCGCTGTCAGCGACTGTCAGTTTTCACGTGATGGATGCTCTCGCACTCACCGAATTCCAGAAACTGTTTGATTGACAGCGGCGACGGTGAAAACCTTGAATAATATTCTATTTTCGGTAAATGGTCCTTCAGAAGAAATGCGTACAGTCTCATTGTGGGGGGAAATGTGAACCGACTGAGGCCAGGCTGTTTATGAAAGAAAAAGATATCTTTATATTGGGATCATGGCTGGGATCGTCCAAAGAGTAGAGCTGACCGCAACATCCGTATCCGAAAAATTCACCTCCGTTTCATGTTATTTATATTATATATTTATATAACACCGCGTTATACGTGTGTACCGTGTTTTCCCGCACGGCCACTGCTGCGCTAAACAGCACGTACACGAGAGCGAGAGCACAACCGACCGTGATTTAAACAGCGAGCGCTGTTGTTGTTTGATGAGAAGAAGGAGGGAAGCCGTAGTGCTTTGCAATTGGTCCATTCATTTACCTGAACGAAACGCCTCTTTGTAAAGTTAGGTTGCAGAACAGCGGTTATGTTTGTTTGTTTGTTTGTTTGTTTGTTTGTATTAATAACATTTTGTGTATTTCATCTGTAAAACCAGCATTTTTGCGTTTATTATTAATTCTGAGAGCCACATGACACGGTTCTTTGTCCATAAAAGCTTCAATTTGTTGCTTGCTTGCTCTGAAAAAGAAAAGTTCTTAATTGTGTGCAGATAAGTGTTATTTTAGTATCATTTATATATTATTATAGCTGTTATAATATTGTAATATTTTGGGTCAGCTTTTATTATTATATTTTCAGTTTCATTTTAAGTTTAGTTAAATTTGATGTGCTTTTGTCATTATTTTGAAATCACTTTTTAATAAACAATTTATTGGTTTAGTTTTATCAATTTTAGTACTTTAGTACTTTATATTTTACTTTACTTCACCTTTATTTCAATTACCTATTTTAATAGTTTTAGCTGAACAGTAACAATATCAGACAAATGACATGCTTACTGAAAAAAATCTGTATTCAACAGAAGGAAGTGACAGATTTTACAGTACAAAGGGTAATATATCAACATACAATTTAGCAACATAAATGAATCCTGACCTTTATACAGTTGTAAAACTCTTTAATGCAGCCGACCATCAAGCCTTAGAAAAGATTTTATCTCACTTCATCAGCAATGTGCACCATGACTCACAAGATCTACTAATGCTTTGTAGTTCTGATTCCCCAGACTGATGGACCCAATAAAAAGTGTAAACATCAATATCAGGGCCCTCAAAGCAATGGCTGACTCTACAGTCAAATTCTGCGGCCCAATAACTCGCAGTGACATCAATAAAAAACAGATCTGGCAAAACATTAGATACTAGCATGTACATACATATTGAAAATGCAACGTTAATGACCGTCATTGTTCATCAAATCTCAATCACATGCAACAGTCTGTTCTTCTCAGGCAATATCTACAACTTTCATTGAGGTGAGGACAGTCTTTGTCTCTTCATCATCATCCAGATCTGGTATGGGGTCATAATGACGTCTATATAAAATACGGGTCACTAGCGTGATGATGAACATCTCCACGATCAGTAGCTGCTGACTCATCACTGTGAAAAGAAATTGAGGGTGTTTTAAGGAGCCATTAAAGTCTGACATACTACTTAAGTGGGTGTAGGCAAATTAACCAAGAGTTAAAGGAAAATTTTGCCCCCCAAAAAATGAAATGTCTTTCAAAACCTGTATGACTGTCTTTCTTTGTGTTGCTTTTTGTGTTTCTTTACTTTAATGGATGTCTTTATTTACACTTTATGATACTTTTATGCTGCTTTTTGGAGCTTGGCAGCTGCTCATCCACTTAAGAAACTCATACAGGTTTGGAATAACATGAGGGCGAGTAAATAATGACAGAATTTTAATGTTTAGAATGAACTATCCCTTTAAGTCCTGTGCTCTGTGATAATTTAACAGGATTGTTATGTTACATTCTGCCACATGATGGTACTCACAGTATCCACGGGCCTGGGACGTGTAGGGTGGTGTGCAGGCAATAGTCCCGTTCATTGCCAGTATGTTGATGACAGCAGTTTGCAGCTGGCTGAGAATCAGCACCAACTACGTGTAGATGTAATAATTGTTGAATCACTGGTAACATTCATTCCAGCAATACTAAACACCAAGGATGTTCTAAAAATTGCAAGGAATAAGTACAAACCTGATACATGGCATATTTAGGGACCATTTTAAGGGTGCGTAATGCCTCTCGCACATGCATGAACATGATTGCAACAGGCCAAAGGGCGATAATGGTGAGAACGCCTATAAAGGAGTTTATCCATATGGATGCTCCGGTGGACGAAACCTACAGACCAGAGAAAGAGACACTCTGCAAATCTTTCTCAAATTTAAAAATAAAATTATGTATTAAAATAATTGCACAGTCTGTACTTACTTCAGCTAAACTGAAGTTGCCATTCGACCAGAGGACTATAGAAAGGATGGTTAAGACCAATTTCAACAGCGCAAACTGGTAGGACCCCAGTTTCAATATGAACAGAGATTTTCTGAAAAAGCAAAGCACAATATTTGAAGAAAATTAAAGAAATTTTGTTTTGTTTTTCAGATTAGACATTCCACGTCACATGAGCCCACCCACAGGTACAGCGTTCAGCTGTTTATGTTGAGTTTGATAATGGAAGTTTATAATGATTCCAGGAGCTGCAAACTGCTCCTTTCTTCCAGATAGCAAAGAGTGCAATGGCCCTGATGTGCACATTTTAGGTTACACATTATGAATGATTAATGTTTGATGTTTGGTTGAGTGTTGAGTGGAGAGGTGTGCACTCATCCAGTCAAAGATATGGGCAATTAATGGCAAACTTCAGATGTCAGTTCAATTTAGTTAATATAAATGATTCATTTATTTCTATACAGGCTCCTGTGCAGGATGTTATTATTGCGAGAGGAAAACTTGCCCCCTGACTGAGTCTCGTTTCTCCCAAGGTTCTTTTTGTTTTTTGTTCTTGACTATAGTCACCTCGTGGAATATTGGTTTCTTGCCACTGTCACCTTTGTCTTACTCAGTCGGGGTTTAAAAGACATTGACTGCACTGACACTATTAGATGTGAACAAAATTTGAACTAAATTGAACTGGATAATGACAGTTAACTTTCATAAATGAGCTATACAACACTGACACTGTTATTGAACTGAACTGAATCAACATTTAACTGACTTGAGCTGAATAATGACAACATTGCCTTCTGTAGAGCTGCTTATGGCTGAATTAAGCTTGTTTTGATTAACTTTACATTATTTTTGAACTAAAGTGAGTTGAGTGGATACGCTATTGCCTTTTTAGAGCTACTTTACAGCTGAAATTGTATCTGTTTCATAACTGAAGAACTTTAATTCTGTTGTTTTCCTGTTTATAACTGTGAAGCTGCTTTGAAATATTATTTGTATGTCGAATTTAACATGGAAAATGAGGCTCACAACTTTTAAAACACTTCTATGGAGTTTTTGTCTATTTAAAAGTTTTTTTTCCTCAAATAATTTTTGTCAGCTGAACAATTGGTGTGTTGTTAAACAACAGAACAATCCACTGAATGTACCATATTTTATCCCTCATTCCTGTAAATATATATATATATATATATATATATATATATATATATATATATATATATATATCCCTCATTCCTGTAAATATATATATATGGTACTTCCCTGACTAAGGTCTATTGTCCACATCAATATTTTTTCTAAAACATAAAACATTTTTAAAATCATTGGCTAAAAAAAAAAAAACTTTCTACCTAAGAAAATATTATGGAACTTTGATTTTTTTAATTGACTTAACTTTTCCAGGTCTAGAAATAACAATTAAAATCAGGTAACAATGTTTTCTTTTTCTTAAGCGGTGAGGTGAATTAAAATAAGTTTTTAGTTATTTTAGCTTTTAATAGTACTTGTTTTTTATGACGTTAAATCATTTTAAGTCCTCTTGAGGCCACCTTGGATGTTTGCTAAGGCCCTGAAGTGGGCCCTAGTCCCCAGTCATAGATACAAGAGGGTGGGCTATTTTGATTATTTGAGTTTTATAGCAACCACCAACAAATGGCTCACATTGTGGCAGTGATTTTTGATGGCGAGACAAGCTCACGCTTAGGTTTGCTTACCGTGTGATGGGGACGTTTGGCAGACACGGACAGCAGCAGCAACAAGGTCCCGTGCTGATCTTAAATGACTTATTCTCTGAGCGCTTGAGAAATGCATTGTCTCCTCCGACCTCCTCAATCATGAGAATCAGGAATTTGAAGACCACAATTGCAAAGTATCTGCCAATTAAGTCAGAAATATGTTCATTTGTGTCACGGTTGCACACACACCCACAAATTCTTTCAAGCAAATCAAAGTTCTGTACACTTGAAAATATCCGGGACAGTTATATAGGAGTGAAAACAATGACTGACCACTACTGAATAACATTTAATACATGTTGGCTTGAGAAAGCCAACTTACTGAAATGCTATTTAAGATCTTCTTCTACTTCTGAGACTAAACTTTAAAATGTATCTCCTCCTAGAGCTTTCAAGCTACCACCACCAAACTTGTGTCAGACCTTCAGACGGGTCTGACACGGGTTGCTGGTTTTAGGTGGTTTTTAGCTGTTTTTTATATAAATCAGCTGGATTTTTCATTCATGCTAAAAACATGCAAGCAACATGCTAAAAGCATTCTAATCATGGTAAGAACATGCCAACAGTTTGCTATCAACATGCTAGAAACATGCCAGAAACATGGTGGAAACATGCAAACAACATCTTAACATTCTAATCATGCTAAAAAAATGCTAGCAACATGTTAACAGCATGTTAAAAACATGATAACAAATGTTAGCAACATGCTAATCATGTTAGAAAAATGCTAAAACATGTTAGCAACATGCTAATCATGTTAGAAAAATGCTGACAGCAAGCTAATCATGGTAAAACATGCTAGCAAAATGCTAACAGAATGCTAATCATGCTAAAACATACTAGCAATATGCTAATCATGCTAGAAACATCCTAGCAACATGCCTATAACATGTTAAACGATTAAAATACTGCTAGCTTATTTTAACCTATGTTACAAACATGCTAATAACATGCTATTCATGTTAAAACATGCTAGCAACATGTTAATCATGTTAAAGCATGGTAACAACAAGCAAACAACATAATAATCATGCTAAAAACATGTTATCAACATATATCTATTCTATCTAAAGTTTCAAACTTCAAGCTTTTACAACTGCTTCAAACATTCAGGTTTCACAAGCCAACATCAAAGTTTGATCATAAAATGTACTTGTTTAGTTTTAGAGTTGGGCAATATACTCTAGTTATATCGTCCTATTGTCTATTGGCACAACCTAGTTTATACTTCATTTTTTCATGCATTCCACACTGGGGAAAATTTAAGAGTAAACTCACGTGGCTGATGTCATATCAGTGAACATTGTGGCCCTTGGAACCCACATGCCCAAACAAGACATGGTAGCAATGACCTAAAAAAGATAAAGATAAACATAATAGAAGAAGATGAACTTGAGACTCATAATCACTCAACCAGGCAGTAATGCACTAGAAATAACTAACTGTACCATTGCCTTAGTTGCCGTCTGGGTGGGATAGAGATAAAGCTCATATTTGACACGTCAGTTCTAATTAGGAGTGATGAATTATTAAGAAAACTAACAGACTGTAAAATAACAAGAGGCAGGGAGGAATATAAGTAATAACCATGAATAACAGAGCAGACAAAAGGACAAACGTTTGAGTGATAGAACTCACCGGTGCTGCTCCGGTTACCCAGATGATTACACTTTTCTTATTTGGAGGTACTTTCTTATAGATGTAGATGCATTCTTCGATGAAAACCAGCATGGACACTGTGGCCATTAAAGTCAGTACAGAGAAGAGGACAATGCCAAAGATATCCAGCTCTGAAGAACACAAACAGCACCATCAGAAGATCCAAATGGCTACATCAGTCATACTATACTTTAGCGTTATATTAATGCCAGTGTTGTTATAAAACTATTACTATTTTAAATAGTTTTTGGCTATATAAATAAAGCTGAAATAAAATTAAAATCTAAATATTAGATGAAAACTGATTTAAATCAGTTAGTTGCAAAGGCAACATTTAGAATTTTTGTTTCAAGTTCAATGAAATGCACACATACACACATTAAAAAAAAAATTTACCAAATAAAACTCACCGCATGCCATTCATTTATCAATGCTTTTATCTGAATAATTATGGTCTGGCCATCAAATGTAAAATTACCTGACATTTACTATCTTAAACTATCTTAAATACCACTGCTTAATGTTTTTTTTAGTAGTGGAAAGACTACAAATAATGATAGATGATTAAGCTTAGGTTTCACATTTTACCAGTTGTCTTAATCACCTTATTTTACAAATTTTGGAATCAATGAAAACACTGCATAATCAGTTAAAGGCATACAGCGTGAAATAAAAGGACAATTCTAAAATTATAGAGGGAAATTTATAGAAACCTTATAAACTATCCATGTGTTTTCAGTCTGAATGAAGTACGCATGAAAATTCTAATCAAAGTTAAATTGAGAATTTCAGGAATAATGGTTTCACAACCTCGCAAACAAGCCATTTCAGATTACATCACTTATTATCGGTCTCATTTTAATGATACTTAATGTCTGGCACATTGTGTTTAACACAAACCAGGTGTCTGGCTTTTTATTCTGTTCACTGATGTGATGTTATCTAACTCCCATGTCCCAATCGCTCTCCTAAAGCTTTAGTCACAGTGCATGCACTTTCTTGTATGTTATTTTAACAAGAACACGTACTGTAATTGTGCACGTACACAGTTCTTCTAAGGAAAAATTCAACCCTTGCATTTACAGTCACAACTGATACTCTTATCCCTCCCTCTACTGCAACTATTAAAACAAGAATCAGGGTTTGACACAAAAATAGTCTTCTACAGTTGAGGGTGGCAACCTGGAAAGAATCCATGTTAGTGCCATTCAACATTATCATATGCAAACTCAAGTTCAAGAGCACTGAACCACAGAACAATCACTTCTTATCAGCAATGAGTGAGTAGCAGTCGAAGATATTAACTATTAGTTTGAATGGGATTTTTGATGGAATTTTTTTTTTTACACTTTTACACTTTTACACTTTTAGTTTTTTTTAATGCCATCCATTTATCAATCAGTGCTTTTATCTGAAAAATTAAGGGATGTCAAATTCAAAAGTAACTGTAAATAATATAAAAGATATCTTAACATAAAAAATGCCTTGCTAGAGTACATTGAATATTATATTCTGATTAATATGTTTGATTATACAACTCAGAAGAGTTTATGTAAATGCTGTTTAACGGTTTTTGGGGAAATAAATAAATGTGATAATACATATAATTCAAAATAATACTTGAAATACAATATTCAAGAAAAAAAAATCAGAATAATACTTAAAATACAATATTCGAAAAAAATAAAATAAAAATAAATAATGTGTGTGTGTGTGTGTGACCACATTAACATATGCCAATCTGGAGACGGCTGCATTATTTACATAATATGAAAACTAACGTTTTATGTTTTCTATTCAAATTGTAAAAAATCTGTAACTTCCACCATTATAGTTATTGTTAATAAAGTAAAATAATAATAATAATAGATTATGTTTTCACTGCTGTTTTAAACACAAGTTTCACGGAGAATAATTTTAGGGAACAACTTGTTTGTAATTGGACATTTCCATCTTGACACTCAGCGTTTATTTACAAGATCCAGGGCAAACTTTAATCCGTGAAAACCCCACTGTCCTCACCACAGGTTAGTTTCAGCATGCATGAAACTAATAAACTGAGAGGAAAGCAGGCTGGTGTTTTGTAGACTTGGTGTGCAGAGGAATCAATCCCTGCACTTGTTAAAGGGGCCGTCCATGCAAGGGGTAAATATTGATGGATCACTGACCAATGAAAATCCTCTTTCATCCGACTACACTGCGCCTGCGCAATAGCGTCAAACTCATACATGAAGAACAAACAACTCCAGAATGCTATACAATGATTCAGTAAAGTAGAGGATAGGAATTTTATTAACTTTAAAAAGACATACTATTGTATAATACAATCGCGTTTATAGTTGTGCCTATACACGTCAGTGTATAAAAAATAAAAATAGTAACAATTGTGGAATTTTTGGTTTCCATATTTGTTTCTTACTGTATTTCTAATGGAACTAAGGTTAAATCGGTTCAGAGAAGGGATGAATAGATAGAATGTCGGCTAGAAAGATAATAGTGCTATATACAATTCTGAGACTTCAAAACACGTGTGTTAAACAGGCAAGAACAGTAGTGAGGTTTTAGGTTACAACTCAAGACAGACCAAAGTTCACAACACTGACAATACACACACACATTTTGACAAAGATTGTTAAAGGAGTATGAGAAGAGTATGTTTAGTATGTTTAACTTGTTGTTTTTGTGATTTGAATGGGTTGAGTGGTATTGGTGTTGAGAGAGTTCAAGGTAAAGAACAGCCCTTGTGTGTGTGTGTGTGTGTGAGAGAGAGAGAGAGATTGTGATTTAGAGAGAGGTGTTTGTGTGTGTCTGGGGATAGAGAGAGAGAGAGAGAGAGAGAGATTGTGTGTGTGTGTGTGTTTGAGGTATAGTTGTTGAGGTTTATTATTTTTGTTGAGGTTTTTTTTTTTTATTGTTGAATTTTATTGTGTACTTCATTCACAAAATATCCATGTTAAAATTAAAAAATGTCTTTGTTTTTACATTATCTGTAACATATGCATTTTAAAAGATGTAATTAAAAAAACAGACTTACACATCAGTAGATCAAATAAGTAACTGTTCTTGACATGCATTGAAGCATAAGGTTTTTATTTGATTGTAACAGAAAAAAAGAAAATGATACAGGACACCCACACCAAATGTTCAATAATAATTTCATTATGGCTTCATGTTTACTTTTTCCTTATTAATAAAGTATAAAATGTAATGAATGCCAAAAAAAGCAAGAAAATATGAACAATATTATAAAGGCTGTGTAATTCATATAATATTCATATAAGAAGGCTGTCCAAAAGACAAAAAAAAAAAAAACATTAAAACATTCTTTACCAGTATACACATTCCTTAACACCACAAAAAGAACTACAACATTTCACATACAAAATTACTTCCTGAAATCTTATAAACACCAGCAATCTTCGTAACTGTGCTGAAAGTCAAAAAAATGGTCACTGATGGTAAAAGTGATTAAGAGATAAACAGATGTTCTCGGCCCATAAACAGTCAAAGATGTTTTAAAGAACAATAAAACTCATCTAGTAATACTTACAAGCCATTCAGAGTCAGATCTGAGACAGTGAAGTTTGCCATAAAATGCTGTATGTGTATAAATAAAACTCATCATCTATCTAAATTCATGAAAGACTCCTTTATTTTTCTATATGGAGATATTTTGTCTTTTTACTGGTTAATTTACTTGTTTCACCCTAATTACAACAAACATTCCAGAACAGCAACACTCAGATGCGCACTTGCACGTCTTGATTTGTCAAGGCATTTCTTTAGAAAAGTCAGAACACAAATGAAGCAATCACCGCAGTTCACTTTGTAGTACATAAACACATCTGGATTTCCACACATCAGTTCCACATAAGCTCACGCTACAGTCACATAGCTGATGGGCACAATTGTTATTCCACACTGGACCAAAGTATACAAATAATAACTTGCAACAAATATAAATACACAATTTTCACCGCTTTGCAAAATGGCTTAAAAATAAGTACTCTGAATCTATAGAGCTATTCACAATGCTAATGTATAAAAGGAAAAAGGGTAAAAACATAATTTAATTGAGACTAATAAAGTCTGGTGGTACAATACCAAAGACCATTGACCACATAATACAATATCAAGCAGTGTAAATGCCACCTACTGGCCAGTTCTGATACTGCAGGAGGAACCTACAATGATTTCAGTTTGGTTTCCGAGATGACACTGGCTACACTGCATGAGCAGAGAGGTATTACTGACATTTTGTAAACACTCATGTAGAGTTCAGAGCTCTGGTATTAAGCCCTTTATTTGGCATATGTAAAATGTGCACAACATTTCACACCAGAATCATCTCAAGATGAAAAACAAAAAAAAAAATCACCATAAGTGGAGCAGCTTAGGAATACACAACAAAGAAATTCAGTCATTTGCAGGCATTTTTCCTCCACCTGGACACAATCTGTTGCACTTTGTGAACATGTGTGTGTGTGTGTTTGTATGAAGTTAAAAAAAAAATAAGTGGAGCAGCTTAGTATATATATATATATAATATATATTAAAAAAAAAAAAAAATAAAAGTGTAAATGAGCACCTTGCACTCTGAGGTGTCTATTAACTCTGGAGCCATCGACACACAACGCTCAGTCACACCGTTGACTTGGTATGGATCCAGAAAATAAAACATTTCCCATCTTCCCCTCCAGAAAACAGCAGTTGGTACCAGATGTGGCGCATTTCCTGGTTAACACTTGGAGAACAGTTTTGAAATGTCTAGCGCCTGTATCAATTCACATGCACATGGAATGTGTATGTTTAGTTGAGGATTGAGTATGCATGTCTCGTGAAGGCCTGAGCAACATGGATGTAAAAGACATGCGTGCAAATCTCTTTGTTAAAAGAGTGCAGCTACTATAGTTGAACGGAGACTGGGAGCATTTTTACAGATGTGAGGACAGATTTGGGACACTTCAGAAGCGATGGGCAAAGGAAAGTGTTCAGGAGCTTTCAGAGAAAAAGAGCTGTTTAAGGCATCAGCTTTGATGGCTGTGATTCTCCTCAACAGCCCCCAATACTGGGAGTCGAAGGCACGAGACCGCTGAGGATTCACCCCTCACCAGCATCAGTCCTATTGAAGGGAATGACATCATAACTACAGTGGGGTCAGTAAGATTTTTTTTTGTTTGTATCAAGGGTGCATGCTTTGTGTGAAATCACCTTACCTGGCTATGACTCGCTCTCAATGGAGATAGTGATGGCCTCACTTTCATCTGAAAGGCAAGATGATGTTTTTCTTAGAACTTTTTTTCTGTCATTCCTTGCTAGAATGGTGCAAAATATGTAACCTACCAGACTTTAAGATGTCTGTCTCTTTGTGATCTTCTTCAATGTGGTAATCGTTGCCTAACAGACGGTTTTGGGACTCACTGAGGGGCGTGGTTTGCTCAGCAGACACTTCCACAGCACTGAGGGAAAGAAGCACATTGAGAGTTACTGCTATTCATCTGGTTTTGGTTAGTGCCAACCCAATAGTGAAAGAAGAAATGGCTCCTCACCCTTTATCCAGCCCGCCAGGCTGGAGACAATCAGTGGGCTGCTCTGGATCAACAGTAACCAACCGTGTAGGAAAAGAAAAGCCATCTCCTTGACTACAGCAGAAAAAAAAATATCTAAATGTATGTTTTAATGGATACTTTATCCAATTTTAAACTAGATTTTTAGAGGAAATTGTCCTATTTGACCATGCAAGTAGCCATTACTCCAGTCTTCAGTGTCACATGCTTAACATATTTGTGGAAAATGCAATAAATTTTTCCCAAGAATTAAGAGAAACCTTTGTAACATTATAAATGTGTTTTGACCAATGTAATATATCCTTGCTAAATAAATGTATTGATTACTTTAAAAAAAAATTGATTGCACTGTAGGGAAAAAAAAAAAAAAAAAAAAAAAAAAAAAAAAAACCCAATTTGTAATACTTTGGGTTTTCAAAGGCATTAACCCTAAGTATAAAGCAAAATATGGCCTTAGAAGGTGCACTAATGAAACAAGTTAATATTTAGACTCACCTGGTAAAGACAGGAAGTAGCCAGTACAGCTTCTGGTCCCCAAACACTTGAGCAATGTTCTTGCTGAAGCCCAGGGAAAATCCATTTTTATCAGGGCCGTTTCTGAAGACCGGGGCTCTGAACGCTTCTGAACATAAATAACAACACAGAAGTGGGTTAAAATGCATACGCTACTACCTTTTTAAAAGTTTGGGTTCAGAAGTTTTTTGTTGTTGTATGTTTTAACTACTTTTATTCAGAAAGGCTGTATTAAATTTACCAAACGTGACAGTAAAGACACTAATAATGTTACAACAACTTAACATTCCACAAAAATATTCGTCAGCACAACTGTTTTCAACATTAATAAAAACATTTCTTGAGTACCAAAATCAGTATATTAGAATGATTTCTGAAGATTTGTGTGATGCTGAAGACTGTGAGAATGATGCTGAAAATTCAGCTTTGCTATTATATAAATATTACATTTTAATATATATTTAAACAGTAAACAGGTATTTTAATTAAGAATAATATTTCACAAGATTAAAGTTTTACTGTATTTTAAATGCACTCTATGTGAGCACAGGAGATTTTTTTAAATCATTTTTAAAAAATCTTACTGACCCCAAACTTTTGAATGGTAGTGTAGATGCATGGCAGACCACAACATGAAATCATGAGTTCTTGTGACTGAAGCTGACTGAGTGGATTTATGCTTTTTCAAAATAAAATTACAGGGCCTGATGGAAATAACAAGCAGGGAATGCTTCAAAGACTGCTGGACTGATCTGGTCAACACAAGGAAATTTGAATGACCAGTTTACCAAAATAAATCTGAACAAGGTTTAGCCTGTGCACAGCAAGTCTACTGTTGTTGCTATGGTAACAAGAGTGAGCAAGTTGCCTAGAGGCATTACAGCTTTGTTAGAAACATGAATCTATCTGTACAGTACATGTAGACAAATATACAGAGAAGTGAGTATGGTCAGGTGTGTTACCTATGGTGGACCTGTTTTTTCCCACAAGCCACAAGTGGTAAGTGAAGAGTGAAAGAATGCTGATGCAGAACATGGCCGCCACAAAAAAGAGAAACAAGACATGGAATTTGGCGTGAGACTCTGGCAGGTCACTCTGAGAGAGGGGGGAGAGAGAAAGGAGAGCTGTGAGACAAAGATCAACAATGAGCAAGACATGGGCAACAGGTCACTCTGAAGCAACTTGACAGGTAAGTTAGGGTCACAGGGTTAAAACGACAAAAAACAGTCAACGTAACTTAAACTTAAAAGTTTAATGTTTACTATGAGGTGTTGGATTTGGTTTGTTCTCTGCCGATTTCCTCCGGCAAAGTTAGTGCAAACAGAGACAGACTGTTAGACACAGGAAGAGCAAAAGCTTCGGGTGCAGAGAGACACGGGCAAGAGGGGACTACAACAGCAAACAACTGCTTGTCGAAACATGTATACTACTGTTCAAAAGTTTTTTTAAAGTTTTTTTTAAGATTTTTTAAAGGGATACTCCACCCCAAAATGAAAATTTTGTCATTAATTACTCACCCCCATGTTGTTCCAAACCCATAAAAGCTCAGTTCGTCTTCGGTACACAATTTAAGATATTTTGGATGAAAACCGGGAGGCCTGTGACTGTCCCATAGACTGCCAAGTAAATAACAGTGTCAAGGTCCATAAAAGGTATGAAAGTCATTGTCAGAATACTCCATCTGCCATCAGACGTGCAATCTGGGTTATATGAAGCGACGGGAACACTTTTTGTAAGTGAAGAAAACAAAAATGACGACTTTATTCAATAATTCCTTTGTCAACGGTCTCCTCTGTGTCTCTCCATATCACCGTATGCTGTATATGCTCTTCTGTGTCATCCGCGCCACAAGGATGCCCTGTTTTCTTTCAAATCAAAGCTAAATACACGTAGAAACAGCGCATCCTTGTGGCGCGGATGACACAGAAGAGCATACACAGCATACAGTGATATGGAGAGACACAGAGGAGACCGTTGACAAAGGAATTATTGAACTATTGAAGTCGTTATTTTTGTTTTCTTCGCTTACAGAAAGTGTTCCCGTCGCTTCATATAACCCAGATTGCACATCTGATGGCAGATGGAGTATTCTGATGATGACTTTCATACCTTTCATGGACCTTGACAGTGTTATTTATTTGGCAGTCTATGGGACAGTCACAAGCCTCCCGGTGTTCATCCAAAATATCTTAAATTGTGTTCCGAAGACGAACGGAGCTTTAAGAGTTTGGAACGACATGGGGGTAAGTGATTAATGACAAAATTTTCATTTTGGGGTGGAGTAAGCCTGTAATGTTTGAAAGACGTCTCTTTTGATCAAAAAAGTAATACTGTTAAATATTAGTTCTATTTTAATATATTTTAAAATTTCATTTGTTCCTGTGATGGCAAAGCTGAGTTTTCAGTATTATTACTCCAGTCTTCAGTGTCACATGATCCATCAGAAGTCATTCTAATACGCTAAAGAATTTCGAGAAATATAAATCTTTTATATCATCATAAATGCCTCTAATGTGTCTTTTTTTTTTTATATTTTATATCTGTTGTGTATAAGAGTTTTTGTTTTTTTTTTTAATATATATTTTCCTGACTTTTGAAGTAGTCTAAACAAACGTATGATATGTGAAGGGAAGTATGTTTGGTGGTGGGAGTGTGTGAAAGACAGAAACTGATGCATGACTAGCACGTGGAGGAAATGCAGACAGGAACCTGCTGAAATCTCATATCTATCTAAATAATGACCTACCTTCGTATGACACAATATGGCAATGAAAATGTTTGCAAAAATTTTCACAAATGAGTATGATGAAAGGTGGGGGATCTACTCACTGTCCAGAACTTTATGAAGTACTGGAGGACAGAGGCGGCGATGAATAAGCAGTATACAAGCGAGTAAGTCAGGAACAGGATGAAGAACTTGTAGTTGGAGAAACCCACACAGTTATTCACCCTGTGGAAGACGGAGGGAAAGAGAGACGTGTGCAGGGTGTTGTTCAATTGGTTTTCAACAAATTACATTTCAGTGCCAAACAACCTGCATCTCACTCACCATGGACAGTGATGATCCATCTTTAGTACACACCTGTCAGTGACAAGAACAAGCACTGAGTTTAAAGCCCATTCAAAAAAGACAAAAAAATATGGTGTACTGAGTAGCTAAAATGAAACAAATTAAACATGAAAGCAAAATGTGAAAAGAACTATTCATGAGACACTACAGTAACTTACATGTCACATGCAGAACAATGATGACATCTGTCTGGCTTGATGACCTGGCAGCGGTCACAGTACCGGATAGCTAGAAGATGAGGGGGAAAAATGCCTATTTTTATTGCAAAATCCAGAATAAAATATACAATAATGAGAGTAATAATAAATTGATAATAATAAAAATAAATAAATGTGTATGTACAATCTTGTGGGTAATTCCTTAGTACATCTTATTTCATGGGTTTGACAGTGTCTCTAACCTCCTGCCCCGGTGCGGGTGTAGAGGGGCAGACTGGTGGCCACTCTCTTCAGGATCTCCTGCTGAGTTTCTGGACGCTGTTCTTTTTCATACTGCTCTTTCTCAGATTTGGGTAGACAGAACTGATGCACAATTCAAAACAATCAGCTCACTGTATGACAAATCAGCAGCATGTTCCATTTTAACAATAGTGTGTAAAATGATACGTATAAAACACTAACTCAAATATTGTGTGCATTTATTCATAATGCCTGGATTAACATGTTAATATGCATATCACCTGTGTGGCATGTTACCATGGGATGCATGTACAAAACAAATAAAACTGATTGTATTATACCCGCTGTACCTCTTTGGAAGGGGTGCTTGGTCTTGTAAAGATGGTTTTCCAGTACGACCACACAAACATGATGAACGACACATGAAACACAGCCAGGTAGACAACTGCATGGAACAGAGAGAGTACAGGCATTAACAACAAGACTGCGTGAGCCCGCAGAGAAAAGCCTGCCAGAATCAGTCCGAGTATAAATCAGTCACGTTTGTGATTGCTGATGCAGTCTGACTGAGCTGGAAGGCCGAAGTCAGCACAAGCTCGGACCAAATAAACCCGTAATAGCCTGACAACTGTGCCAAAGAAACCCTGTCCCTTTCTAAACATATATACAATTATCTTTAACTCTTGAAATAAATTAATTCCATTGGTGTGATACATTGAATAGTTATTTGGTTTGTGAATTTAAGAAGATTTTTACAAGGGTCTTTTAAATAATTGATTCTGATTGGCCAGTTGGTGGTCATTGGTCAAAATTGTTGTCCCAATTTATGCCACTTTTATCATTCCACGCATTATTTTTATTATATAATAAAATAATTTCAACTCAAATCAATATTTTCTATTCATTTATGTATGCATTAATTTGTTTAATATGTACCTAGAATGCAATGTAAACTGCTTTCAATAAAATTGTCTAGCAAAATGCAAATGCATAAATGTATGTATGTATATATATATATATATATATATATATATATATATATATATATATATATATATATATATATAATATTAATGAAAAAGAAACTGGATTATATACAGTTAGTTCATAAACACCTTAAAGGTGATGCAACATCATGGGTTTATAATTTGCTTAATTTCTTTTTTTGCTTTTTAATTAGTGAAGGTTTAGTTTTATTTTTCTTTTTTGATGGTAATGGTAATTGTAGATGATATAAAACAGAAAGAGAAAAGAAACTGTTTAGCAGATATGACTGCTATGATATGATATGATCTGCTTTATCACACTTCTACTTCTATGGACACTGCTGAAATATGAAATACACTTTACCTAGACACGTGACAGAAGACTTTTGTGAACATGTTTGTTTATAAACATATAATAAGCATCTTTTCCATAATAAAAATACAATTTGTGCTATTATTTCTCGAAGAAATTTTCAACAAATCTGATTTCTAAAGAAGAACCTGGACGCGTCACTAAACCTTTCACAGGTTTCCTGCTGTAACACTGTAAATATTATTTTATAATAATATAATGCTGCATGACTAACGTACACATAAATATTAATTTACATTAAAATGATTAACTGCAAAATAAACGAATACAGTTGTCACCACCCAGCTTATAAACACTTGCTGATCTTGAATATTTTGATTAACATTATTAACTGTAAAATTATAATCCTTGTTGTTTGCTTCCAGTTTAAAATAATTAGCCAGCTCATGTAAACAAACCATTCATTGATGTTTCAGTTCAGTGACTTCCGGTAGGCGCCTGCCCCTCAGGTATGAATAATAAAGCGCACTTACACAGACACAGCTCCACCACGTATGCATAATACGACCAGCACACCACTAAGGCAATAAATATCACCGGTATCCACGCCAGACCCCTCTGGCAACATCTCAGTACATGTGTAGGCGCCATCTTTCTTCTTCCTTGACTACAAAAGACGGGAAAGGAGGGATGTAATCTGTCCTTCCGTGCCCCACCAACCCCGCCGGTTAGGCTCCGCCTTTGCCCCGCCTCCCATTCGCTGTTCAACGGTGAAAGGTCCACAGAGGTGCCTTGTAAGACACTCTTTGGTTGTTCGAAGTTGTAAGTCCGAACGGTAAATCCTTTGAAGGGATTAGGAAATGGTGAAGGGAGGTTAGATTGTATAAAAACAGGATTTAAACTATTGGATGGTATGGGTTCGAACGTAGGGTTAAGTTTGGAATGAAACGGGAAGTTTTAGAAATATTCAATAGATTTTTGTTTATATTTGCTTTGGTCTTGGGTGTTGGGCTGTTGAGGTTTTTGTTGCCAACACAGCCAATAGCGTTTTGTTTATATTTGCTTGGGTCAGAGCCGTTAAACAAAACAGTGATATTTGTTCAAGCTGAGGCTGTGTTTTTCGGTTTTAAATATATGGCAACTAAATAAAGAATTTTTTTGATACGAAAGAGTGGTGTTTATAGTTCTGTGGCTGTGTTTTTTTGTGAGTGTTTAATATGTTGGAGTTAGAGAGTTTTTTGGATACGCACGATCGCGTCTCTAGATCACTCGAAAAAAAATCGTATTTTACACCGTCTTAATCGTTCCCTTCTTTTAATAACTAACACATTCTTTCCGTGTAGTGTTTACTTTTTTGATAAAAGTCTGTTTTTTTAAGTTGTTTTTTTTCTTTTAGTATGATTAAGTTTTTTATTTTTTTCACTATTTGGTAACAAAAGGAGACAGAAACAAAAATGGGTATACAAGTTGAACATTCTTATACAGGTTGACATCTATTTGGTACAAGTAACCAGAAAAGCAATAAACATAGGTCATCTTAATGGGATGTGATGACACATTTACAATCACAGAGCATGTGGTTTAAAAATAAATCCACTTAGACACAGGTAAACTTAATTCAAGAGTATCTTCAATACCGAGAGCATCTACATTGAAATCCCTTCACGGGTATTCTGTGCATCACAAAATATGCTCCATTAGATCTTACGCAATTCAGACAACGATAAACCCTGTGCATCACAAAATATGCTCCATTAGATCTTACGCAATTCAGACAACGATAAACCAAAGAAACTCCATTTTGAAAGCCGGTGACGAAATAAACGCTTTGTATGCTTTTATTTTTCTGAAGCCATTTTCAAAAGTGATTTTATATTTTTAAAAATACTTTTATTGTATCAGAGAGAGTATATATGTACACATACACATACATGTTTATATATAAAAATAAAGATCTGAGACACACACTTTACCCATATATCAACTTAAATTACTTCTTTTTTTTATAATAATTACACTAGTTTTGTTTTTTTATCTTTTTTTATTTATTTGCTGTTTTATTTCTTGCTGGTGTTTTTTTGAGCTGTTGGATTTTTGATCTTTTGCAGTGTCCATGATTTTGATATTGTCGTTACTTTAATAAGACTTTTAATTATCTTAAAGTTGTTTAATGTTTGTTTGTACTTGTTTTTATTAAGTATAGAATTTTTTTCAAACACTTCTTTCAAGTCGATTTAAGCAAACACAACTATTTGGTAACAAAAGGAGACAGAAACAAAAATGGGTATATAAGTTTATATTTGTTTATAGTGGTTGAAATGTAATTTGGTTAGGTAATGTTGATGGAATATGTGATGTTAATTTTACATATTTGAGATGACATGTTTTTTTTTATCAATGAACATGTGGTTTAAAATAAAGCCACTTAGACACAGGTAAACTTAGTTTATGAGTATCTTCAATATTGAGAGCATTTACATTGAAATCCCTTCATGGGTATTCAGTGCATAAAAAAATATGCTCCATTAGATCTTATGCAATTCAGACAACAAACACAGCATAGTCACAGGGGTAAAAGGGAGAACTGAACAGAATCTCAAAAATCCTTTAATGGTATCCAACAGAGAAAATATATATGTACACATACACATACATATATAAAAATACATATATATATATATAAATATAAATGATTTGTGAAATTTTATTTTTATGCTATATTTTATCTCTTGCCCCTAACTTAAAAACTGCCGGAACCTTTACCGCTATATTTTATCTCTTGCCCTTTTTATTTTCTGGGGGTTTTTTTGTGATGCAGCAATGGTCATTCTGGCTGATCCTGTCCCAAATCCAGGAGTTTGTGTGTTGGAAACCCCAAAGGTCAATCCAGCTGATGCATTGATGCCGGGGTTACTGAAGTTGAAGCCAGAGGTGTATTACATTGATTGAGGGGTTAATGTGTTTGAATGTGGGGGTTTTATATGTTTAAGTTTTTTAGAAATATAGTTCTTATTTTGTGTTTAGTTTATATTATATGCAGCGTTTGCCCTTATGCAGCATGATGTTGATGCATTCTGGGGGAAAGGATGATTATAATTAAGGGGGGAGCTGTTAGTAACGGTTAACTTTGTCGAAAGAGGGTAAGATGGAGGAGGGTGCTAACGAACACACCTGCGCTCAGGCTCCCTCCAGATGGCTTGCTAGAGGAAAACCCAAACGACAAACCTCCTGTTGCCACGCCCCCAAACCCAGGGCCGCTTCTCTTGCTACAGCTGTTCCAACCCCAGGACACTTATGAAGGGCTGCCAGGAGACGCAAGGGCGGGATTTAATTTTTGCGAGACGAATATGTGTTTTATTTAGTTGTTGCGAGTGCATATTTTAAATGCTGCCGAGACACTAAAAAAACTGATGAAGGAAAAATACGGTTAGGGAAATGTGAAAAATACAAGTTCTATATACAGTACAATCTAACTAATAATAAAAAAAAAGTCTGCATTTTTAAAACAATAGTGCCAAATCTTAGATCTACAGGAATTTGCCATCATACCATATCTTGTATTATTTATTTTCTGTAGTTTTCCAGTACAACTATTATACAGAGCACCAAAATGCAAGTTGTTAATTTTTCTTAGAATATTGTGAATCCAAACGATAGTTTTTATGTGAGGAAAAGACCAACATTTAAGATAATTTTCCTCTCATTTATTATTTTATGAATCTTATGAATATATGCGAAAGTCATGATTTGATACATTTTGAAATGGACATGTTTCAGAAAAAGAAGTAGTTGTTTATTAAAGATAATTTTGATCTGGTTTCAACAGAGAAAATCAGTTTATGGGTATTTGCTATGGAATTTTTATTTTTTTTTACAAAACTAAAGAAAAAAAAATAGATTTTTAATTTTTGGGTGAACTGTCTTTTTAAGATTGAGACTTAAAGACTTAAGAGTGCAGAGATGGAAAGGGAGAGGAGAAGTTTATCACAGGAAGTACCTCCGAGGCTGGATGAGCCCATGCTAGTGCCAATACCCGAGGAAAAGGGAGTGCCAAAACTTGCCCCCAAGGGCGCCTGTGGTCCTGGGACAAAGAAAGAGAGCAGAGGAACTTACTCTCACACACTCTCATATATAGATCCATATTATCAATATGCATACACTAAAAAAAAATTGATCAAACAGTCATGTGAGAGAAGCACATGCTTTGAAAACATCTTTTGTCCTTATTGAAAGTAACTTGCACAAGAGCTACATAAAAGCCATACCAGCATTCTCTAAAAGATTGCTCATTATGATGTTGGAGCAAATGCAATATAATTGAACATCAAAACAATACGCCCTATTGGCAGCAAATATATATTTTTTCTATTTATTGTGCTAATCTGCTTCTAGTTACTTACCTTGGATCAATACTTTATTATTTTGATGGATTTTCTAAATCACTTAATATGACGAAAGGTACTTATTTCCTAAATGACATCTGCAGACCTGCTGTTACTTAATGCATTACTAAATTAAATTGTGCTCCTGTCTCGTTTCCTTTTAGCTGGTTTGAATTTGATTAGATTATTAATTTAGAGATGTGGTAAATCAGCATCTCAAATGCAGTCTTTTAATCCAATTCATTGAGAAAAAAAATCAATGATTTATCAGTCAAAAAGAAACAAAGACAAGGGCTTTTCTTTTAAGAAAAACTGATTTATTGTCAATTCAAATTACATTAAACATGACAAACAGTTGAGGACAAACTGATTCCTAGTAGTAGCTATGGCATTAACACCGTTTAAAACGATTATAGCCAACCTGTGCCAAAAATGCATTTTTTAAACAATGGTTAAGACTAATGCTGTATCTAATTCAAAAGGCACACCATTTCAAATGCATCAACAAGCATCATCTAAACAAAAATAATAATTAGAAAAACAATCGATTTATAAGTTAGATTATAGAATTCACTATGTTACTATTTGTAAACAACCAAAATAATAAGCCCCATTTGTTTTCCAAGGATTGGAAACTTATACCAAGAACCAGACATGTCTATAAACAGACATCCTGTTTAAGAGCTTTGATAAAGTACCAACACACAAAAGCCACAACTTCCTAAAAGCGTTTTTTTAAAAACGTGACATGCATTAAGATCATTCGTTTGTATAGTAGATTTGCAAATAAAAGCAAAAGAAAGCCTGTAAGATCTGAGATTAGCAATGGCCCATAGTGGAAGTTCACTGACGGTTTGATACATAGCTTTCCCATAAAGCAGAAGATGTGTTGCTTTCGTCTTTTGTGAGAGAAGCTTTTTGAAAAGGGATTACCGTCTCCACTATCACTCAAACCTTTGAATTATGACAGCTATGGTAGAAAAAGACGGATCTAAGCATGAAATAGCAGCTCTGGGCCACCAAAAAGGCCAAGAATCACAAAAACTGCATTCCTCAATACTGAAATTTGGCACAATCCTTCACCACGGACTCTCAACAGTCCAATAAAGCAGCATGTTCACTCAAACTGAAGGCTTGAACAATGTAGCCCTTAAATAAAGTAAAAAAAAAATGGATAACTAACATCTGTGTAGGATTTTCATCATTAACAGACTTTACTGCAGTGTGTTGTGGTTGGGCTGGTTCTATAAAGAAATGCCAGCAATTGTATCTCACAACTTGTGTGTATATACATACAAATACTGTGCAACTAAATAAGCCATGCCGTTGGTTTAGCGCACTACATATTTACAGTTAATTTAATATGCAAAAGCACCCACAACAGCCTAGACTTTCTTAGGCACAAAGGCACAGTCCATTTCCAAGAAAATATTATAGTACTACCGATAATAAAAACTATTAACTGGGGAAAACAACGAAATGTGAATGACTAACAGTCAAGTTTTCAATCAAAATGATTTTGGCTTATGGATCACACTGATACAGCCCTTTTGTTGACTTATTTCTAGTAAAATCCCAAATTTAAAATGTCTGTAATTTGATCCTACTCTGTAGACCGAGAAACTAGAATAAGACAAATGCAAATCAATTCTGTACCATATAAGTGGAACATCTAACACCATCTCTCACACCTCCGACCTGCTATTATTGCCAAGAAATATCCATGGGAACCATAAATGCAACCATGGTTACAGACAGAAGGAGGGTGTCTCCAAAGCAAAGAAACCTTTAATCGAGAACAAAAAAGGACACATAAATTGTATCATATTCACTGAGCTGTCCAATGAAATACAGTAAATGACCTTAATGCACCTCAGAATCAGTAGCTTACACACGCCCTTCTACATATGCAAACCCCATGGAAATCTGGTTAATCAAATCATCACGACCACAAAAAGTATATATTTTGGAATAAAACAGTCTTTCCATTTCTAAACCAAACATGCATGGTTTTGATGCAAGACAAAATGCTGAAAATATTGATGTAATTGTATATGTTGAAAAGATAATCTAAATAAAAATACTTGCCAAAGCTACCAAGAAAAACAACTGACATGCATACTTGTATTAATACATATTTAAATGAAATTCATGCTATTAATTGTAATAATCTTTATACTTTTGATTATGGTGATTATTTTTATTTAGCAATTGAATTTGTTTAGTATGTTTATTTTGAAATTCATGTTAGCAGTATGGTGCCACCAACTGAGAAAAATATGGATAGAACCAAATGTGTTTCTATCCTAAGGTACCGTACAACGACCTCTTTCCTGAATAGCATGTTTATCATTTCCCAAATCACTCGGCTTTTTTCTGTTTTTTTTTGTATATTAAAATTTGAATATTGATATGTTGGTTTGAGTGATTGCGGTCATAGTGGGTCGTACTGAAAGTGTTTTTTGGCATTTCAAATTTTAAATCTTTCATGTATGGGATACAGGTTTAGTTGATTATGGGTATAAAAACGGAAATAAATGTGAAAGCATTTCAGTCCCGTATGTTTTAGTTGATTATGGTTTTTTTGGTTGATTTGTGTGTTGACGGCTTTATGTGTGGTATTTTTGTTTTGTTATGATTTTAGATGCCACTCAAAATAGAAGACCTGTCCCTATAAAACACAGACAGACCACCTCAAGATGACAACCCCCTTTCTAAACCTCGAATAGGTTTGGAATGTGCCCGTAACCCTCGAATAGGTTTGGAATGTGCTTGTTGCTTTTGGTTTGTATCTGTTTTTTATTGGATGATCTTGATTTAAGTATAGTTTTTTTTTGTAAGACAGTCAGCATCTAAAATCTCACAGTACACTAGTTGGCACACATAGAATCACATAATGTATGTTAAAAGAACCCTGTTGCTCCATATCTCCAAAAGAGACAAGTTTTGAAAAAATAAAAAAAAACAAACAGACATGGCCCTGGATTTCTTCTTGAATTTGTCAGCTCTATCTGGCCCTCTCTGTCATTCCCCCTCCCTCTTTTTTTCTATTTGTCCCTCCCCTCATCATTCTATCAGTCTAGAGGTCAAGAGGTCTAGAACTTGAAGACGGTCAGACCTGGAGCCGGCTGCTGCTGCTGAGTGAGAGTGGCAGCCATGGCAACGGCTGCTGCGTTGGGAACACTGCCAAAGGGTGCGGGGCCAGTGGTGACGTTCGGAGAGCTCTGCCATTTCTTTCCAGCAACACGTTTTGACTCGAATATGTCAGTGGAGTCGTCGAGGAAGGCTCGTCTGTAGCCCAGATACTGATGTTTGAGAGTCTACAGAGAACGAGAGAAGAGACATTTCAAACATAATAATTGTGCTTTAATTCTGTCATGAAATCTAAAGGTACTGATGTATGTGTAGGTGTATAATATACAATACTAATAAAAGTTTGCTTTGAAGAAATTAACAATTTTACTTAGTAACTAACAGTGACGGTTAAAGACATTTATATTGTTACAATAGTTTTCTGTCTCACATAAATACTGTTGTTTTGAATTTTCTTGTCATCAAAGAATCCCCAAAAAATGTATAACAGTGTCCACCAAAAATATGAAGCAGCAGAACAGTTTTTAAAATCAGTTATTATATTTTAAAATATAATAAAACTGACACTAGAGCAGATGTGTTCACTCGCTGATGAGTCTCGGTTAAACATCACTGTGAGATCCAGTGTGAAGCGCATGAATTCAGCGAGGAACACAAATAACTCTGTTTACAGCAAGCTGATACAGCACTGACAAACACTGTGCGCAACGATACAGTCACGGTTTTTAATCTACAAATCGCCATCATTTACCATTGATTGGGTTGCACTAACTGCATGGTATTGAGGTGCTATATTTATGGTTTTAACTGTGATTATTATAATCTAAATGTATGCTACTATGGAAAACCAATGGTTATATAATAATAATTAAATGTATGCTACTATGGAAGACCAATGGTTATATAATATATATCTATATATATATATATATATATATATATATAATATATATATATAATAATAAAATTTTGCCATATAAAAATGAGATTACTACAGTTTTTACAGATATTACTGATTTTAATAATGAACATAAATCTACATCTGTATCCTAACTCAAGCTGCTATCAAATGTATATTTCAAAAATGTTATATTATTAATATTATCAGGCAACACAAACCTGTTTCTTGATTTGAAACAATATTACTCATTAGACCATGCAGAACTAAGAAATTATTTTTTTCTATTAGGAAAAATGACCGAAAGTGTAAATTCAGTGTTTGACCATAAGAATACTTTAAAACTACAATTAACCGTCTGGTTTTTCAACTTTCACATTGGAGCAAAAATCGGCCTTGTCATTAATTGTGATAATTATCGATATCGGCTGATATTACATTTACATTTAGTCATTTAGCAGACGCTTTTATCCAAAGCGACTTACAAATGAGGACAATTTAAGCAATCAAAAAACAACAAAAGAGCAATGATATATAAGTGCTATAACAAGTCTCAGTTAGCCTAAACGCAGTATACGTAGCAAGGGCTTTTAAATAATATAATAAATAAAAAGAAAACAAATAGAATAGAAAAAGAATAGAGCAAGCTAGTGTTAGAGGTCTTTTTTATAATTGTATAATAAATGAAAAGAAAATAGAATACAAAAAGATTAGAAATATAGTTAGTTTTTTTTTTTTTTAAATAGAATTAGAATAGTGAGTGCAAAAGTTAGAGGGTCAAATAAAGATGATATGAAAAAAATTATTGTGATAATTTTTAGGTCATATTACCCAGCCCTAATATATATCTCGGTGTGGTGCGCAGGTGCTCATTATCAGTATTCATATTTAAAAACATTATGGTTCATATAAGAAATGTTCAGAACTTACCTTAACATTCTCATGAACTCCCTGCAACTGCGCAGCAAGTGCAACAAACGTCTGGTAGAGCTTCTGCATGGCCTGGGACAAATCTACATGAGAGATGACATCATACATTCAAGAGGATACCCAAACTATCTTTCTATCATGTGAATCAAGGCTGTGCTTTAGCTGACAGAGAGAGTTTGGTAGCATTGAGGGGTTGTGTGGTGATGTGGTGCTCTGGGTGGTCAGATGATTCTCCAGTTCTTCAATCTGCTGACGGTACTGCTGTAACTGCACCTCAAATTGCTCCACCAGAGCCCGGAAATAACTGGAGAGACAGATGGACAGCGCATTGGCGGACAACAATTAATAGTAAGCAACTTTTACTGCTGATTGTTGGAATTTACGAGTAGAACCACACAGGTTTTTACAAGTAGAACTGCATGTGTTCTCATGTTGGAGTCCAGGAGGGGTCTTTTGGGTGCGAAGTGCGATATCAGCATTCTTCAATTCCTGCATGAAGAAAAGGATGGATTACAAGATTGAACAATCCTTGAACTGTATAGGATTGTCTGCGTGACATTTTTTGCCTAACCTGAGAAGTTTCCAACTTCAGTTTGTCTATGGAGAGTGAATTTCTTTGCAGCCCACTGGCGCAGACGGACAGGAGCTGTCTGAGTGTCTTGATGTCCTCTTGCACTTTGAGAATGGCTTTGGAAGACATCCTGCTGATCTCTTCTTGGACTTGCTTCTGTTCCTTGACAAACTTCCTGTGGAAAAACACATATTAAGCACTAAATCAAATTCATGCAACTATCACAAAATGTGGTAGACTTACTGAAAGTTGTCCACATCTTGACAGATCGGACCTGGCAGGTTTTCATCTTTGAGGGCTTTACTGTCTCTGTAGAGAGAGAGAGAGAGAAACAAAAGCAGGGTAAGAACAACTCAAATGATCTATAAATGAAGTCAAACGGTTCTTACTCTGGTCTGGTGCTGGATAACTTGTCAGTATTTTTTTCAGAGGAAGTACTGAAGTCTACTCCACCCAGGCCGAGACTGGGCGCAGGTGCGGAGGTGGTCGCGATAGAGGTAGAGACTAAACCACCCAGACTCAGAGGTCCACCTAAAGTGGACTGTCCCAAACCTGAAACACATATTAAATGAGTATGAGAGCAATACCACAATTTTAAACTGAATGTAAATTGATTACAGTGGAAAAAAGGCTGACCTGTCAAGGAGGGATTGGAAAAGAGACTGGAACCAAAGGAAAAGCCTGAGGCAGGAGCGGAGGAAGTGGTGGCAGCTCCTCCTAAGTTGAGGGAGAAGCCAGTGGAGCTGGTCTGAGGGGCTGTGGAGGTCAGGATGGATCCCAGAGTCAGGCCTGTGCCTGTAGCTGCAGAGGTGGTGGCTGTGAGTGAGAAAGGTGTAGCGGAGGCAGCTGGCTTTCCGAAGCCCAGGCTGAATCCAGTGGAAGCAGCGGTAGAGGTGGTAAGACTCCCTAACAACACAAAAAACTGGAAATCAGTGGTGTGGTGGAGGTTGCTGTATTTACACAAAAAACTGGAAATGATTTTTTGATTGTCTTAGGGTTTTGTGCAGTTTTTTTTTATTTTAACGTTAATGTGGAAGTCAGTGGGGACAGACAACTATTTTGTTATCCATATTCTTTAAAATATCTTCTATGTTCAACAAAAGAAAGAAACTCATACAGATTGGAAACAACTTGAGGGTAAGTTAATGATGACGATTTTTATTTTTGGGTGAACTATCTTCTTAAATTTTAATAATGAATATGCATATACAATTTGTATACAAACGTATAAACAGTTTTCAACAGTACTTTCTCCAATAATTATTTTACTTACACATTTGGAAATTAGTTTTTTTTTTTTTTTTTTTGTGTAGTTATGTCAAGCTCTAAAATATTTTTTTTTTACAGTGTAGTTATGTCAAGCTCTAAAATAAGCTTTTAGGTAGAAATAAAAAAAAAAAAAAAGGTTAATATATATATATATAAGCTTATATAAAAAAAATATATATATATATATATATATTTTTACAGTGTAGTTATGTCAAGCTCTAAAATATTATTAGGTAGAAATGATTTGTTGAAAACTGGACTAGATTGTTTTCTTGAAGAATTGCTTACCTAAAGTAAGGCCTGTAGTGGATGCAGCAGCCCCTAAGTGTTAAATAGACAATGAGTTAAATTATGTTATTGTTATTAACAACAAATTATGTGTCATAAAAGCAGCCAAGTAAAAATGATTAAATTAGTGTTTGTCAGAGAACCTGAGGCAGCAGGTGTGTTAAAGGTGAATCCAGTTGCTGGTTTTTTTGAGGTGGTACTGGTGGCGGCCGGTGTGGATGTTGGCGTGCCAAACCCTCCAAATCCAAATCCACCCGTACCTGCAGCAGGTGCACTGGAAAAAGATCTCAGACATTAAAAATCGTAACATTAACCCGAACGACATTAAAATTTATCTGCATTTTAAAAAATAATTCACACACACAATTTTTTTTTTGTAATTACATAATATAATGTATATATATATATATATATATATATATATATATTTATAACTAATACATTTAGACAACCATTTAGTAAATACTTTTTTTTATTATGGTAGGCCATTGAAAATGAATGTGAAACTAAAATATGAGCTTGAATTGTAAACAGCAAATTGTTATTGACCATCCAATTAAAGTTAGCATTATAAGCTGTCATTTTAGACGTGTTTCTGCACATCTCATTAAAAAATTAGCACACTCTTGAGAGCTGCCATGATGTGTCCTCATACCTGGTCGCGGCTCCCAGTGAGAACCCTCCGCCGGTGCCGGTGGAGCCGAGGGTGCTTGAGCCGAAGTTAAAGCCGGACATTCTGGACTTAAATTTACAAAAACTGACAGTCAGAACAAAGCGGGAACGACCTCGTGGAGGCCCTGAAGCCACTTCTTATGACATAAGTTGGATAATAAAAGTAACCATCACGAAATTCTGATGCGTATAAAGAAGATATTAATAAAAGACTCTAAACGAGGTAATCGAGGTTTGGTTTATTTTTAAAATTCCTGTAGGTTTCGAAGTATTGAAAACGTTGCAGCTCCGTGTTTCCGCGCACAATCTCTTCTTCTTCTGTCTCCTTGTTTTTTGCGGGAAAATTCAAACGTATTGCCACCTACTGGCTTGGAAGGTCCATGCAGGCACATTTTATTGCGGTGTGATTTATTGAACTAAATAATCTATTATTTATCTACTCTGATGTTTGTTTTGTTTCTGTTGTTGGGCTTTCTATTAATCTATTCTATTTCTTTCGACCCTTACAGACATATTTTCACTATTTAGTTAATGTTAACTAGTTATGATGATATTATTTTAGTGGTGTTGCATCCATGAAGGAATCTGTTTTTGAACGAATCTTTTAAAGACACAGTTCACCCAAAATAAACCTTCTGTCATTTTTTTCCCTTATCATTTACCTCAAGTTTTTCCAAACCTGTATGACTTTCTTCTCCTGAATACAAAAGAAGATATTTTGAAGAATGTGGGTAACCAAATGTGGGTCCCCATTGACTCCCATAGTAAAGGAAAGAAACTTATTTTATATTTAGTATATTTTCAGCTAATTTTAATTTCTATTCCTTTAAATGAACCAAGTGAAAGAATTATGATTACCATACACAATTAATAAAACATGCAAAACACAAATACGTAATTTAAAGATCAATCAATCAAATAATCATGCCGTGCAGTAATATAGGCTATAGTAAGTAGAAAAAAATTATAATTTAATAATTTATAATGTAAATGATTAGGCTACTCAGTATCAGAGTATAAATATTACACAGTGTCAAGGTATAAATGTGTCTTTATGCATATATATAGCTGCATTATAAATTTAAGGATGACGGTCTTACACAGTATTGATTTTTTTTTTTATTCTTATGTATATGAATTATTGAAAACCTTATAGTTTATATATTATGAAATGTTAATATGTTAAACGCTTTTTTTATTATTACCAACATTAGGTTACACTGAAAGTCAAATGAAAAACTAAAAGTATCAAGACGCGTCAGAAAACTACATTTCCCAGAATGCACCTGTCTGTTTTTCACACAGACACGCCCCAAGTAGGAAGTGCTGAGTAGAGCAGCAGAAACTGTTAGCTGCTAGTAGAAGAGATGTTTTGAACGTGGCTTCAAACGGAGGCGGATTTATTCTTCACCTATTCATCCGATGTGTGAACGCATCTGTTTAGGATTTTGTCATCCATTCCTTGTGCTGACCACGCTTAAACAGCGACACCATGGAGCACATCCGGACACCAAAGGTAGAATTTACTAAATAGCTTTTTGATTGCTTTGCCTTACCATGTTAAAAATGCAGCACAACTGGTTAAATGCAATTTAATTTATGCATCTATAAATGTATCTAACACATGACGTGGTGTCACCATATAGACAGAACGCGCAGCTATCAGCATTGTTTATGTTCATCTATATCTGCTGGCCTTATATACATTTTATGTTCATCTATATCTGCTGTATATATATATATATATATATATATATATATATTATACTATATCTTATGTATTTATATAGGCTAACATTTGTTTTTTACCTAACATTTTATATATATATTATATATATATATAGGCTAACATTTGTTTTTTAATTTATGTTTTTGTGGCCATTTTGACAGATTTCAAAATCTGTGCTGAACTGGTCTGTCCTGAAAGCTTTGGGCCTCAGAGGCTGATTCTGCATTTTTATGTTGTCTGAAGGAATTAGAACAGTGATGTAATGAATAAGGCTCCCAGAACAGCATTTGAATGTATACTGTAAATGGTCTTATTTGTTGTGACATCATGAAGTAGTTTATTGTTATAAAATGTTAGATAAAAAACAAATGTTAGCCTGAATGCACTGTAAGTCGCTTTGGATAAAAGCATCTGCTTAATGCATAAATGTAAATAAAATGATACTAAGCTTTATCTTTTTCTATTTTCATCATCTCATCTTATCATCTTCATGTCAGGGTTTTCAGCCAGGGGTCAGAGACCCATAAAGGCAGTCAAGTGGGTCTTATAAAAACTTTTTTTTTTTAAAGACCCACATGAGTGCCTTTATGGGCCTCGGACTCCTGGCTGAAAATCCTTAAAAAAGTATATATATATATATATATATATATATATATATATATATATATTATATATATATAAATATTGTATAAATAAATAAATATTGTATAAATAAATTTCTTTATAATACAATATAATTCTAAATAATAAATATAATAAAAAAAAAAGTTATATATATATATATATGTTAAAGGTATATACACTGATATATAGACTGTATCTGACTTTTCCTTTTTTAATACCTGAACTAGTGTCCTTTTAAGAATCATACTCACTGTTTGATTTCTGCTGTCTGCTGATTTTATTGCAGTCACAGGAAGTGTGTTGCTTAGCTGCAGGCCAGTTGCTGGGATACAGAGGCAGATCTTTTTGTAATATACAGTAGTTTTAGATAATATGAATGAATGTCTATTGATGTCTATGTTTGGTGTCTCTGTTGTTGTTGTTTTCTTCACTAAACTGACCCTCTAATAATGTTTTCCGTCTTAATGTGAAAATATGTGGTAGGATAGCATTTGTGATATGATGTCGACTAATATGACTTGCACTACCATTTAATATGATTTTAGTTAATGTAATACAAAGCCTTTTAACTGTAGGAGTCTGTTGTGCCATATCAGCTAAAAAATGACTCAGCATATGTATGCGACACCCATGAACACAAACTCCTCTACATTATTTGTGTTTGTTTATGAAATATTTTGAAATATGTGATTATACTTGCAGCTCCAAATAAAAGTGTAGCTTCATGTAACACATTTTTGCCATGTTTAAATAAATTCCTCAGGTTTTCCCTTAAAATATATGCAACCAGAAAATGTGAAAAACATGAGTAGATCTTGCTTGGTCCTGCCAGTGAAAGTCCATTTATTTTGGATTAAGCCCTAATTGCTCATGGTTAGGTTCATATTTACAAGGTAGAATATATATATTTAATCTTAATGCATAAAAAAAAATGTAACGTGTGCTTTCCTTCACAGGTAGAACAAGTGAAGCTGCTAGATCGCTTTAGCAACAAGTCTGTCACGGGAACCCTCCATCTGACGGCCACACATCTGATTTTCGTGGAGAGTAATTCAACCAGTGCACAGGAGATATGGGTATGAAAAGCCCCTCTTAACGGTCTCTAAATGATCTGTTATGACGTGATAAAGAATTCCTGTGTGACCGACAGGGTAGCTTGGATATACAGTACCACCCTTTTTGTTTACAGGATTATAGTGAAGTAGATCATGGGAATGAGGTTACTAGTTCCTCACGTTGGCAGTAGGGATTGTTGCTGTGGAAACCTGTCAGCTGAGCTTGCCCTCGAGGCCAAGTGAATACAAGAGTGTAGGGGAGGCCAGGAGAGGACATGAATACCAATGACCCACATAGCTCAAGACGTGATCTACCACGGTTAGAGTCCACTGATCGCTCCGTCTCTGTGTGTGAGCGTTTGGGAGATGATTAACTTTATCTTATAATCTTCTCTACAATGGAAGAAGTTGGTATGTGAGTGTGCTGACTGACACTAACCAACAAAGTTTATCATTATAATACTCTTGAGAGGTTTTATGCCTTTAATTCTCTAATTGATCAAACTTCTTATTTTTGCCTGGGTTAAAGTTCTTTTTTTTTCCTTTTTTAGAGATGAAGTTCAGTAATTTTTTTTTTTTAGGAAAGTTGTTAATACTTTTATTCAGTAAGGACACTTGCTCATTAAATTGATCGAAAGTGATAAATTGATTCACTTTCTAAAAACTAGCTGGCTGGTTGGAGTAACATGTTCACATGAGTCTGAAATAAATTCTGCACCCTCACGTGTAGCTTCTTCACTCTCGGGACTGGCTCACACAAAACGACTCTCTGTCTGCCTTCTGTTCCCTATGCATTATGCATTATGTACACACTTCAGTGATCAATAACAACAGCACACTGAGTCACGAAGATGCAAATGGAAATGCAGATACATGCGCGTTTTTTTTTATTACACCCCATATTTTGACCTTCCAAAAGTGCTGTGTAGTTCATTTGAATATGGTAATAGTGTATGTGTATGTGTGTGTATTAGATTCTCCTTGTCATGTTCTTGCACATTATATTCCTCTTAAAGATAGAGGAACACAAGACGAGGAAGGAAAAAAAAACCAAGAGATTTCAACATGTCTTTAAAAAAAAAAACAGATGCTTGAAGACCAATCTGACTAGGCATTGTGGCAGGAAATATATTTAGAAAAACAGTAAACTATAAAACATTTGACTAGCACAGAGTGCCTTTTTTTTTAATAACACACATTAGGATGGGACTATATATCAGTTACCAGCCGATTTTAGAATTTTATTTATCAGTATTGATCGATATTGGATATTTAATTATGCATGCCTATTTCCCTATTTTTATATTTAAATTGCCTTTTCCATTGTCTAACGCTCACTTAAAGTTAATCTTCAAAAACATTTGTTTTTCACTTTAATAATTTAATTGGAGGCTCACTGATGTACAGCCAGTGTTTTCTAACGGATGCTCGATGAAGAAGCGTGCTTTAGAGTAGTTTGTGAGGATCAGTGGTGTTTATGTACAAATGGGCACCAGACGCTCCAAACTCAGACACAATCACTTGATCAAACAGAGAGAACTGATGACGTCGAGCCTTTATGTACTTGTAAGTACTTTTAAGTTGAAAAGAATATCAGCTGAATTCTGTAAATGAGTTTTGTGTTTATGTGTTTGTGTGTTCAGATCCTTCATCACCACATTGCCTCCGTGGAGAAGCTGTCCCTCACAACCAGTGGCTGCCCGCTCCTCATTCAGTGCCGGAATTTCCGGCTGGTCCACTTTGTGATCCCGCGAGAGCGTGACTGCCATGACATCTACAGCTCTCTGCTCAGGCTGCTGAGACCAGGTGCGTAAACTCACATGTCTGCCCTCATCAAGAATAAATAGACTGCAAAAGTTTCCTGAAAGTCACAGGGGAGACCCTTAGGTCATGGCCACCCTCTGTTCTGTGACTTAACAAGGGATATTGGGGTCATGTGTTGTTGGCTGGAGGTCAGGGACATGTGAGCATCAGTAGCAGCTCCAGATGGTCGCCTGAATACTTTGACTTTCATTTTCGCCTTTTGTAAAGTTTATTAACTCGTTTATTTTGTACACCAGTGTCCTACGACGAGCTGTACGCGTTCTCCTACAACCCAAAGCAGAATGACCAACAGAGAGAGGAGGGCTGGCAACTCATAGACCTCGCAGCTGAGTTTGAGCGGATGGGAGTGCCATGTGATCAGTGGCAACTGACAGATGTTAACAGGGAGTACAAGGTATGATGGGACGGAGAATTTGTCAAATATGTTCAACATCACTTTCTCTTTCTGTGATCCAGCAAAGGTACTGCATGTTTTTATGTTTTCTTTTCTTTAGTGTGTATTGTTAATGTGACTGACTTTAAATTGTGTGCTTAGGTGTGTAAGACATATCCAAGAGACTTATACGTACCCATTATGGCCAGTAAACCAATCATAGTCGGAAGCTCCAAGTTCAGAAGCAAAGGCCGCTTTCCTGTCCTAACATACTTCTACCAGGAGAAGAAGGTAAGAATGGTTTAATCCATCTATACTAATAAGAAAAGAACGCCAGCGACTGATAAGAAGGATTTAGGCCCTTTGTTAATCTTTAGAGTTCATTCAAACTATTTTATGTGCAGATGTCTGGTGACACAGTAATGGGCGTAAGTTGTTTTTTCTGTGCTGTATTAGATAAATGGAGCAGAATGGTAAACAGGTAATGGCTTGTCAACACACAGAGGATGATTATGTTAAACAGTAGTTTTACTGGCAAGTCAGGGCTGTATGCCAACGGCTTCCTCCCAACATCTGCATTGGTCTTGTTAAGTCTGTCGTTCCTCACTTACTCTGCTTTTCTAATGTAGCCTACTTCAGGGTGATAAGCATTTATATTTGTTTGTGTCATGTCTCCAGGCGGCGGTGTGTCGATGCAGTCAGCCTCTCTCTGGCTTCAGCGCTCGCTGTTTAGAAGACGAACACATGCTTCAGGCCATCAGCAAGGCCAATCACAACAGCAGATATATATATGTGATGGACACGCGGCCTAAGGTAGAACATCATGAAGTTTTTTTGTGTTCTTCAAGCTAGTTGGGTGATCATAACAGGTTCCTTAAGCACTGTTTGTGTTTTTGTAGTTGAATGCACTGGCGAATCGTGCGGCAGGGAAAGGCTATGAGAATGAGGACAACTACCCTAATATCCGCTTCCAGTTTGTGGGCATCGAGAACATCCATGTGATGAGAGGAAGTTTACAGAAGCTTCTTGAAGGTCTGAGACTGCTGACATATGGGAATTTGGTTTATTCTCATTTCATTTTGTGGATTGTCAATATCTCTGTTTTTTTTGTGTGTCTCTAATAGTGGTGGGAACGCGCTCACTTTCCATGACTGATTACCTGGTTGGACTGGAAAACAGTGGATGGTTGCGTCATATCAAAGCCATCATGGATGCTGCTATATTTCTTGCTAAGGTAAAACTGTAGTCTTCTTGCATGCAGTATTATGCCCCTGATTCTTCAGTATCCAGTATTATTTTAGTATTATTTATATATTTTTGTAGTATTTATAAATTTTTTTGAATTAGCATTTATTTTTATAATTTTATATATATATTTTTTGTAATTTTCATTTTTATTATTTATATATATATATATATATATATATATATATATATATATATTATATTATATTTCTATTTACTTTTTTTACATCAGTTTTAGTCACTTCAGTACCTGAACTTACTTCAGTTTGTGTCCTAGACATCATTCCTAATTTTTTATTTGTTTTTAATTTCTAGTTTTAGTTTGTTACGTTAGTACATCAAAGTATTTATAATTTTTTATTAGAGTTTCAGTTAAACTAGTATATATATATATATATATATATATATATATATATATATATAAAACAATTAAAATTTATTTTATTTCAAGTAACAAAAAGTTTTTTTTTTTTTTTTTTTTTAGTTAACTAAAATAGCCGTTTCTTATAAATGTTTTTGTAATACCAGGCTGTGACTGATGAGGGCGCTAGTGTCCTAGTGCACTGCTCAGATGGATGGGATAGGACAGCTCAGGTCTGCGCTCTAGGTTCTCTGTTGTTGGATCCGTACTATCGCACCATTAAAGGTTTCATGGTAAGAGCTTTTCATTTGTTCAAGCTGACATTGTTGTTTATCTCTTTCCACCATCTAATATATCTTCCTCTTGTTCTCAGGTACTTATTGAAAAAGACTGGATCTCTTTTGGGCATAAGTTTGCAGACAGGTTAGCATCATTCACTGTTTAGTTCTTGACTCTAGATGCTTGAAGAGTCTGGAATAACCTTGAGGTCTGTTTCCTTGCAGGTGTGATCAGTTGGACCCCGACCCAAAAGAGGTGTCACCCATCTTCACACAGTTCCTGGAGTGTGTATGGCAGCTGACTGAACAGTTTCCTCAGGCTTTCGAGTTCAGCGAGTGGTTCCTCATTCAGATCCACGAGCACGTCCATTCTTGCCAGTTTGGCAACTTCCTGGGCAACAGCCAACGGCAGAGAGAGGACCTTCAGTGAGTAAAACTAACATGCATTCGCTTCCTTCCATCATCTCAAACCCCTTACTTCATTTGTATATCATTACAGGTTGAAGGAGAGGACGTATTCATTATGGGCTCACCTTCTGAGTGAAAAGCAGAACTACTTGAACCCTGTGTACAGCCCAAGCTTTGCAGAATCACACCCGGTCTTGGAACCGTCTACCCAAGCCTACCACTTCAAGTACAGATGACTAACCTCTTCTGTTTATAAATTACTCCTCATTTGTTTAGACTCTGCAATGGTTTAATCAGTGAACGGTTTGTGTTGCAGGTTCTGGAGAAACATGTATCATCAGTATGACCGTTCCATGCACCCTCGGCAGTCCATTCTCAAACACGTCCTCACCTTGAAAGACAGCAACCGAGAGCTTGAGGGCACAGTGCAAGCCCTGAAGACTGTGAGTTCACCTCAGGAATTTGGTTATCGGTTAAAAATTAGGCCTTGAACACTCATTTCCCATGAAAAAGAATTAGTCATGGATTTGTGTGTTGCAATACAACTGAGTTTCCCCTTAGGGATCAGAAGATGTTAGTCAGAACAAAATGCGACTTTGAAGGACTGATGTACAGTTTTCTCAGTGTGTTCAAAAAGAATGTGTAAAATTGACAGCCTTCTGTTTGAAATGCTTTTTGGAGTTCTGTGTCGTCCCCCCCCAAAATAAATCTACACTCCATACACCATAATGGTAAAGCAAAAAAACAGGTTTTTAACATCTTTGCAAATTTTTGCAAGATTCTCTGGTCTGATGAACATCAATTCTAAGCATCATGTTTGAAGGAAACCAGCTCTTTTTGTACCATCCCAAAAGCTTGCTGGGAGCAGCCTCATGCTGTCTGTTTTTTTCAGCCTCCGTCTCCGTGTGGACGGGGCCTCAGTGGCAGGGACTGAAGGACTCATCAGAGTGGTATTGAGGTTGAATTGATAAAACATAGTCCAGAGCATTCAGAAGCTCAGACTGGGCAGAAGGTTCACCTTCCAACAGGACAATTACCCTAAGCACAAAGCAAGAGTGGCTTATAGACAACGCTGTGAATGTCCTTGAGTGGCCCAGCCAGAGCCTGGGATTGAACCCAGTCAAATAAAATGTGCATCTGCCCCCATCCAACCTGACAGAGCATGAGAGGTGAAGAGATGAGGAGAAGGATGGCAGATAATTGCCAAATGCTGATAAGCAAAGGTTGTACAAAAATTTAACTGTAAAGGTGCTTAAGCTAAATATTTAGTTCATTACAAGAATACATTGCAAGTACTTATTGTGTTTTTTTTTTTTTTTAATAAATTTACAAAGTTTTGACAATTCTGTTTTTGCTTTGTAAGTATGGTGTATGGAGTGTAGATTGATGTGGGAAAAAAAGTAATTTAAAGCAGTTTAACAAGGCAGCAACATAACAAAACATGCTTTTTTTTTTCATTTGCTTCATTAATCTGAAATGACACATGCTTTCCTGTGTCTTTGTGTGTTTCCACAGAAGCTCCAGAAGTTCAGTGTGAGTACATCTCCACTAAAGCCCCAGACACCTCCAAGAGAGCGTAGTCTCCCTCCCCGACCTCAGTCTCTTATCCTGGGAGCTCCTCTTCTCAGTAGGAAGGAAGTGCAGCAGGAGGAAGATGAGGAAGTTTTCGGAGAGGAGGCCATGGAAGATGCTCCAGCCATCACTGGCGGAGAACGGACTGTAGAGGGTAGCAGTGCCACGGAGAACGGTTACGGAGAGCTGAAGGGATCGTTCGACTCCAAGAATGAGCCGGCCGTGGTCACCTTGGAGTTTGGAGTGGCCAGAATGACCTGCTAAGGACAATTGAGAACTTGATTTTGGAAATTTCATGAATCTAGTGGGACTGAAAAAAAAAAGATTTGTATATTCTGATGTGAGAAAGAAGTATGTTTGCTAATGTGTGTGTGTGTGTGTGTGTGTGTGTGTGTGTGAGCACGCCCAAGTGCGCAGTTGTTTACTCTACGTGATGCCACTGTACTCATGTACGATAGACAAAGAAATAATTGGGGGGAATTCAGAGATGGATCCGTTAATGTAAATTCATTGGTATATCTGTCAATTCAAATGTTATTTCTGTCATCAACTACATTTAAAAAAGCTTGTTTTTTGTTTTTGTTTGCTCATTTTTTAAATAATGTCAATAGCACTAAAAAGAAAAGATTAAACAAAGAGCTGATGGACTTGTGACTCAAATCCTCCATTTTTTTAGGTGTTCCGATTTAAAACATAATTTATTCGATGTCACTTGCTGTTATCTTGAAGGGTGGAAAGATTGATGCTGTCCAGAATGAAGGATGACTTTAGAGATGCCCTACACACAAGTGTCCTATGTGCAGTCTGGTTGATTATGGGGGTTACGAGTCCAGAGGTTTAATGTGCAGTATTGTCGTTTGTGGGGTATGGTTTATTAGGGGGGTTGGTTAATGTGATGTAATTGTTAATGGAAAATTTTATTTTTTGTTTGTAGGTGGTTATGTTTGTTTACAGTTGATTATGTGTGATAAAAATAAGTTACTGGTATGAATGGATAATTTATAGTAATCTGTATGTGTTTAAGTTTATTTGTAGGTGTTTATTTGATATTACAATTTAGGTATTTTCTATGTTAATATTTTAAAATGCAATTTATTCCTGTGATCCAAAGCTGAATTTTTAGTAGCCATTACTCCAGTCTTAAGAGTCACATGATCCTTCAGAAATGATTCTAAATTCTAATATGCTGACAAAGGATTTCTAATTCACATAAATGCTGTTATTTTGTTATATCTTTTAATTAATCAAAGGATTCCAAAATCAGTAAAACTTTTTACTCAAATTACATTTTAAAACAGTATATTCAGCTTGAAACTGCTCATTTAAACGCTACAATATTTCACATTATTATTGTTTTAGCAAATAAATGCATCCTTGGTTAGCATAAGAGACTTCTTTCATAACATTTAATTATTCCAAGCTTTTGACCAGTAGTGCATATTAATAAAACAATACTGATATATACAGTAGTTTATTTGTTGATTAAAAGTATATTGATTTATAATAAATTATTGTATTAGATAGTTTTATAAACCTGATTTGGGATGGTTATCTGTCTCATCCCAGTTAACTGTTTTCAACATACTTTGATTTGGGACATAGTATAATTCTAATCTGAGATAATATTTAGAACAGATAGAATGTGAATTTGGCATACAGTACTAAAGTTAAGGTGATTACAAAAGTCTTATATTTTTTCATACGTAGTCCACTGAGGGGCAGTTGCTTCTTTCTGTGGAGAATCATCTCATTATGGTGAGAGGCTTTCTGTGTCTTACAACATTTCCAGATGTAAGTACTCGTCCGTCATCCATCTTGCGTTTGTAAGCATGTCCTAAAAGTGATTATTGGGCCCGAACCCTTGGGACTGTATTACTGACTGGAAGAGGATCACTAGGCGAAATGGGAATTAGTACTAATCCCTGCAACCGTGGGTGTAGATGGATTATGTTGTGTGTGTGTGTAGAGATATAAACAAGATATAGAGTGTGTGTGAAATGTGTACACTCACGTATTTTGTCTTTAATCCAAACAGGCATTACTCATTGAACTTGATTTGAATAGTCAATTGAAAAAAAAATCAATGCAGGAAGAAACAATGGTGAAGACAGAATAAATGGTTGTGTTAGATTTAATTAAATGTTTTGTATTTTATAAATTATTAGGTTAATTATAATTACCCTAGTTTTATAAGAGGCATTGTCTAAGTAAGTGTTTATGGTGGTTATGGACCTGTATGTGATTCTTTATGAAGTCAGACTATTATGGAACAACTGAGATGGCTCAGTAAACAAACTTTGTCACTTCCTTTGATTTCCCCACGGAATATCCCTTTTCATGTTCGTTTTAAATGTTTTGGGACGTAAAAGCTTTCTATATCCGTCTATATTTCTTACCAATCTGGTAATTATTGTAAGCTTTATTGTAAAACTCACCCCTACCAGAGGTCACAATAGGATGTAAAGCTGTGTCACGTGACTCTGTAAGCAGGGTTTGTTTTGCAAATCTGAGAACCGGTGATGGGACGCGTGAAATACATCCGCGGGACAGACTGTATTATTAATGAGAAGTTTTAGTAGGTCATATATTAGTTCAGGTATTATTGAATTATTGTGGGAGAGCGGGGCCTTATAAAAATGTACCGTGACATATTTCTCAACGTTTATGAGCCACGGGTTTCCTCGGGAATTTCCTATGGGTTTTTTTTACTATGGGTTTTTCAGTTTTCATAATCATTCATATTGTTGAACACAGCGTGAACATTGTTTCAGGAAACGTTATGCACAGACCTCATTGTAATCAAAGACGCTTTTCTGAAAACCACTGGGTTGGCCTACTAATTGACGTAATGACAACGGAACAGCACAAACATTAGTAACTACCATAAAAAAACACGCAGATCACATATTAATTTATTATTATTATGTACTAAAAAAAAATCTGGTTTTGGCTGTAATGCGACATGTAATTGTTTTTTTTTTTGTTATAGATGTGTATTTTATTTATTTTTTATGTTTTATATGTCACTTTTTATTTAATCTTAATTGTTACCTTATTTGGATTTGGTTATTTGTTGTAGCCTATTTTTAATTTTAAATTATATCTCATTTTTAATTTATTTTTATCTTTTTTTTTTTTTTTACGTTTATTTTTTTTGTTGTGGTGTTTTTATGTAGAAAAATTAATCTTAATAGCCTATACCAAAAATATGACTGAATTAAAGCTGGGTTTTCAAACAGACATTGATTGGTTATCATAGAAAAACAAGTCCCTGTAAGTACACAACACAGTCTGAACTTCATGAAAATAAGCTAATTTAAAAAAAGAAACTGTTCTAAATTGCCAAACCATCTATCTATTTTTACAACAATGGTACATTTTTGTGGTTTCAGATGATGATGTGGATACATATGACACGACAACAATGTTTGAACAATCCCTTTTTCAATTGCATGTTAATCTTGTCTGTGGGAAGGTTAAACACAGTTTGAGGCTAAATGGTTTATAGCACTCTTTGTCTTCTATTTGATTGCCAATTGCATTATGTCCCAGTTCATGAGAAGATTGGTCTTTGGCTTAAAACACTGCCATTATTGATGTGACTTGTCCATTATGGATTTGGGCTTTGATAATTTATGAGATATTTGATTTGTATGATCTGAATTTTGTTCTTTTCATTTTCAGCTGAAGATAATGTGGGGGAAAGCAGCATTGTAAAATCTGGGCAACACACCCTTATCAGCAAACAGTCCAGCTTTATTCTGTTCAAATGTCCTAGTTTGTTTCTAAGGAGAGTTTTGTCCTTGGCAGCAGCAGGGATGTCACACTAGGGGTGGATGATGTGAGCACTGTGTTTATCCACCGAGGTATGTTCAAATGTTGTGTTTTTCCACCGAGGTAAAAGCCAAAGTTTTGAACTTTCTTTTTCTTCCTGTTGGTCTCCTAACTTTACTCATGTGGTTCTGGTTAACTTTTCTCCATGTACCCTCAAGCAGACAGGCCTCCCATGGCCCAGAGAGAGAAGAACGAGTATACAAACCCACACTGACCCAAAGAAACAACGGGTGTGGTGGCACATTACATTGTGACAGAGATGGAACGGGTGTGGTGGCACATTCCATCCTGACAGAAATGGCAAACACAAGTTGGGAGTTGTGCTCCAGTGAGGCTCGACCTTGCTGAAACGGCTGCATGGTAGCTTACCTTCACACATACACACACTGCACACTTTCGCCCCCCTGTACATTGTGTGAATGTAGACATTGTTTCATGCCAGTGAGGTGGAAGAGGAGGCCTGTATACAGATAGGGGTGGATGGTTTCTTCAGGCTGAGGAAGCCTGTATACAGATAAGGGTGGATGGTTTCTTCTGGATGTATTGGGAGGGTTTCAAATAAATAAAGATATAGGTATTATTATTATGCACTTTGTTTCAGAGTTGTTATATGTAAATATTCTCTAAATGTAAATTTATAATTGTGATTTGTGTTCTAGGCCTGTGATTTGTAGACCTGGAAAAGTCTTAGAAATTATTAGAATCTTAAATAAGTCACAGAATTTTTTATTTATTTATAGTAAATAGAATATATTTTTGTATTAGTTTGTTTTTTTTTTTAGTATGTGTATTTATTTTAGTTTGAATATCAAACAATAATTTGATGTAATTTTATTTAGTACATTTAATATTTGATTTTAGAATTAATTATTAATTTTATTTAGTTAATATGTTTAATATTTTATGAATTTTTATATTATTTATAATTTAACTATTAATAAATGCTGCAAAAATGTTTATTGTTGGTTCATGATTCTTGAATTGAGCAAATTTAGGTAAAATTGAGTTCATGAGACCATGAACTGAGTTTATGTTTCATGAATGTTTGTATTTAGTTAAAATCTGCTTTATTTCATATACAGAATTGTGTGTGTGTGTGGGTGCAATCTATATAAAGTTTTTTTTTTTTTTTTTTTTTAGATCCATATCATGAATATTAATTAGGTGATGTAAGTTTCACTCATAGTCCTAAATGAAAGGTGAGGGCTAAGTAAATTACCACTTGCTAATTGCAAGTTTATGCATTCTACTGCCAAAGCGACTGTCTGTTGGAGACCTTTGCTTCATTCTTATTTTCATGGTGGTTGAAATCTTTGACAAATAAGGATTATTTCACAAAAAGTAGGGGAGGCCTGTCTCTTCAGTTATAATGGTTGCACCACCCTCATCCATTATATATGAACGACTAGATAAGTTATGGGAAAGTCACTGAAATACATTGGTCAAAAGGTATGGGAACACAGTTTATTAGCTCTGCCATAATATTTATAACATATAATGTTTCTTACCAAATGTCACCCCTGATGTGTATATTCAAACCACTAAAAAAAGAAAACCCCAAAGCTTTCAGTTGTTTAGCTACTATTGCACACAATTGGACTAACTAATTGGTGTTGTGTAACAGTGGAGGAGTGTGGTAACTGGAGTCCCCCTGGGCCCATATGCTGGAGGCAGATGGACTGCATGTTATTAAGGGGTAAGTTGAATATGATCAACCACTCCAGACGGCCTGAAACAGGTGAGGACCACCAGCGTGAGCTGATCTAATCTCATTTAAATTTCATCAGCCATTTCTCTAAACAAGATTCATGTGTTTTTTGTTGTTGATTTATTTATTATTGGTGGGAGTGATTTATCTTAATCTGCCTCATGTCTTCATACTTGCAATTTCTCTAATCAACAGCTTTTGGTTAAATCCTAAATACAGACGCTACACACAACTTGGATGTTTTCTTGAGCCTTTTCATCTGAGGGGGATTTTCAGTGGCTTATTTTCATTTATACTTAGAGGTTTGTGCACATTCCTTTTATTTCCCCAACACACTTGAATTGTTATAGCATTTCTGGACATGTTCAAAACCATGGTACTTTGTATGTTCCATGTGATTTTTTTTAAAAAATGGTTCTTTGTTGTTATGTAATTCCATTATGACCCCCATAAAAACATGAGTAAAGAATGCAAAAACTTTCTGTCTATTATGTATACACACACATACATATTTGTACACTGTTGCACTCACATGCACATGACGACAATCATGATGTCAAAAAGCAATACACTCATTCTTCACAGCCCGCATGTAGATGCATATCACACCTCTTCAGTGAGATAGAGAGAATAATTGAGGCAAGAAAGAGGAGAAGGATATGTGATGTTTGCAGTGCTGGGGGATGAGGGTGTGTTTGTGTGTACGGGGGGGGTGAGATGTGGGGGCGGAGAAAAAAGTGCTGGCTCGCCTCCAGCACTGACGAAAGCTGCTTAACCCTCCCAGTTACCATAGAGACTGTCAGGCACAGCCACCAGTGAGAGAGAAAGAGAGCGAGGCAGGGAGAACACCAACAAGCGAAGGCAGCGGATAGAAGTGAAGAGGGAGAAGAAAAAGAAAGAAGCAGTTAGAGACAGGGTAAAATAAAGGGAGAAGAAGAAAGAAAGAAAAACAGAGGGTGCAGTAGAGATAGTGGCAGAGATGGAGGTTCAAAACGAATGCAGTGAACCGCCTCCATGTGATCCTCAGCCACCAGGAAAGCTAAACAAAGCCGCCTTCAAGCTGTTCGGCAAGCGTAAGTCCGGCAGCAGCATGCCAAGCATCTTCTCTGTCAAGAACAAAGGGGAGTCCACCGGTAAAGCCACTGGCAAGACGCTGGAGCTTGTTAGGAGCAAAACCCATGATGGCTTAATAACGGACACTGCTTCAGAGCTTGACAGCCACCGGAAAGAGGAATCTGCCAGTAGCGATCAGCTCCACGCCGGCACGCCAGATGGTGTGTCCGCTGCCCCCCTCCGCAGCTCCATCACCAAGTCTTTCAGCTTCTTCTCTTTACTGCGCCGGAGCAGCAGCCGTGCAGGGGATGGAACTACTACAGTGGGACGGCGAGGACGAGGACTTAAGGGGCTCTTTAGCAGCATGCGTTGGCGGCGGAAGCCCCAGGTTCAAGAGGACTCCTTAGAGGTGGCCAAGGAGGTGAAGGAAGGAGACCTTATAGTTTCCTCTAGCTCCGGCAGTGTGAAAATGGAGAAGGACATGACACTGACTCTTGAGCCCCTGCCGCAAGTGTTTGAGGAGACTCCTCTCCCAGGGGAAGCTGAGAAATGGAAGGCGATGTCTGTGCAGGAATTACAGGGTACTAATGAATTGGAGTGTGGTAACTTTGGTCCTCCTCTTTCACAACAGCATATAATCACTGAGGAGTCTCCAGCTCCATCTCCTTCTCCACTCCGAGCCCAGACAGAAGGGCTCCAACATGATAAACACAGCAGTTCGACAAACTTGTCCTCTATTCCAACCTGCGCTTTGACCCCTCCAATGGAGCACAGCACAGACGAACCACAATCTGAGCAATCTGTGGATCGCCTATGTTCCATGTTCACCGATGTTACTTCACTAAAGAGTTTTGATTCTTTAACAGGCTGTGGTGACATCATTGCTGATCCAGAGGAGGATTCTGGGAATGGGGGAAGTGCCACAAGCAGTGGAACCGGTAGCAGTAGTGGGGGATGCATGGGTCGCAGATTAAGTGGTGCGGGGACAAATTCAGAGAGATGCTCTCCTGCCAAGCCTCCACTTCCTCCTCAGGTCAGTAGTATTACATCTATCCATGCTTCTTGCTACATGCCAGCCCACCAAAGACCACGTCCAGCCCCTAAAAAGCCACAAGGTAGTGGAGTTGTTGCCTACATGGGTGGAGGGGAGGAAATGGCTAGTCCAGAGGCGGTTGATGATGCTGACATGCAGGGTCTATGGCATATGTTGCCCCAGAAGGGTGAAGACTCCCCAGCCCTACGACGTGCAGAGCCTGTCTTGCATCATGCACCAACCCGCCTTGAGAAGAGGCCACCTCAAGTAAAGGTGCTTGGTCTCAGTAAGATCCCTGTGAGTGGAGGTAGCAAGATGGGAAAGCAGCAACCCTCACTTCCCTCACCTCCCCCTGTCGATAAAGAACTCAAGGATGCCCCACCAAGTGATGAAGGCTACTGGGATTCTCCCACACCTGGCCCAGAGGATGAGGATAGCACCTTCCTATGTCGGGAAGGTTTGCTAAGGGATAGCTGCTCTGGAGATGCACTTTATGACCTCTACGATCCCGACAGCCCTAGCGCTGCTGGCTCAGACGATGACGTGAATTCACCAACAAAATCTGCAAGTGATCTAAAAATGAACTTGCCTTCCCCGAAATGCTCGTCTTCTGCCACTTCCTCATTCCGTTCCATGAAAGGCAGCACCAGCCTACCTCGAGATTCCAAGATCCCTATTAGTGTGAGGCAAACACCACCTTCCCATTCTTCCAGCCAAGGTGCACTGTCTTCCAATCTTAGCCCCACTTTAACCACCCCTCCTAAAAAGTCTGATGCCCCACCACGCACTCGAATCCCTGTTTCGAAGGTTCCTGTCCGTCGTTCCGGCAACAAGAGCACCCCCACTTCTCAAAGCAGGAAGTAGAGAGCTTGGAGGCCCATCATGTTTTTGACAATACAAATCTATCACAAGAGCTTTAGGCCAAAACACAATGTTTTTTGATATAAAGCAATCAATTTACAATTCTTTGATTTCACCCATCTACTGAGGACTATATCTTTACTGTGTTTTTATATCTTCAAAATTAATTTTCGTTATGTGTCGCATATTACAGCCTAATGTAATTAAGAGTTTTGTAGAATGCACTGCAATATGTAAAACGACATTCATAATAATGTTATCTTGAGGTTTTTTTTTTTTTTGTTTTTTTTTACACCAGACTTTCACAGAGAAATAATAAGGTGAGAATGCTGATCCTAAGAAGAATGTTAAATATCACAAAGCTTCTCATTCCCTTCCATTGGATCAATGAAACTGTGCTAATTTCTTGCTTTGTCATCCCACAAGCACTGTGTAAAACGCAGCTGCAGTCTTTTATCTCTCCAGTATTTTACATGTAATGAATTCGGAGAACTGTGTGAGATTAAACCAAGCACTTCAGACAATAAAGCTGCGTGGAGTCTTGTACATTTAAACTGGATCAGGGAACAGCCTTTTGTTCAAGACACTTTCGTATCACACAAATTGACTTCCTGTTGATATTGATGAAAAGTAAAACATTCTTTTTACTGAATCTTCACTTTTCTTACTCTTTTATATTGGACAATGACCTCCCTGTGACCTCACTGTGGATATGTGTGCACTGCTTGTTTTGTCTTTTGGAAAACATGACTTGCAAAAAATAAATCCCCGGATTGTGAGTATCCTCCTTTTTCACAGTGATTTGTACTACTCTCGCTAACCTGGACATATTGAGCTGGATATTTTTGAATGTAGCATGACATCACTACACACAAAGGTCTGTTTTAATTTGCCTGCTCACTACTCAATAAATAAAGGAGAGAGATATATGGAGAAGCTCATCATGAATTAACTGTCTTCCCTCATGTGACCATTCTTCTGGAGATGTTATCATCCTTTGGCTCTAAGATTTGGACTGGGCTTCCATAGGAAGAGTTTTCAAGTGAACAATCACTACAGAAATTGTCTTCTTAATCAGTATTTTTTTTTTGAGTTTTCCAGTATAAAAATGACAAAAATAACCTTAAAGCAACATAAATTGACATTTAATTAAAACAAATAAAAAATAAAAACATTTTATAAGAAAAATAGTGATTAAGAAATAGATTTTATGCAGTATTTGGCTTGATCCACCAGTCAGTAATACAATTTTTACTCTGTTTTTCTTAACCACTAGGACATTTTATTTGTAAACTGTAAAACACTTTTCTCTTCAGAAGGCCCATGACATGCCTTCTTTCTTTTATATACTGTACGTCTGTCTTTAAATTGTTCTTTATTTAATAAATAAAACAACTCTCTGTGTATATCCAGGAAGTGGACATATATTCAAGTGTGAATGCATGCAATTTTCCACACACAAAACAGGGCCATGTGGGCAGCTTGGATGTTAGCTTTTGTATTCGCAAAGATGTAAAGAGCATCATGGTTGTCTTTTTTTGCAGCCAGCAACAGTCTGCTGGGATTTAAATCCCATTCGTTAGGAAGGAAGAAGAAAGGTCTGGGTTCAGCTGTTGGTGTGAATCCGGTTGACAAAGGGAGGTGTTTACTGAGGGTTATCGGGGAGAATTATGGGCTTCCATTCTCATGGATCTGTTATTGATGTAGTTTTGGGAGAGTCAGGGTGAAAGAAGGAAGTGTGTGTGGAGTGAATACAGATAAGAAAGAGCTATGCTCGATTTAGTGCTTGTTCATTAAGGCCAAGTGGATAGAGACATGGATGTGTGTGAGTGTATGTGTGTGTGTGTCTGAAGGGGGGATTTGGTGCAGTCCCAACAGTAAGGGTGCAGCAAAAAACATTCACTCCTGAGCAGCTCTTGCTGCAGTGTGGCTTCTTATGTAAAAGCCTTATGTAACACCATAACCCTCTGATATCATCCATACACATGAGAAAACTGCTTTAATGTGTGTATGTTTGTGTATGTTTGTGTGTGCAGATCTATTAACTGCAATGGTCTAAATAATTAGTTAGCATTAGCCATGACTGAGCTGTAATTGGGTCAGCTGGATTTACCCTTTAAAAATGTGTTTTATCTCTCTCTGTGTGTATAATAGCAGAAAATTAGACTTTACTGCTGTTTGCATATGCAGAGATGACTGATTGTGTATGTGTGACTAATGGTTGGATGGCCTAGTTTTAAAAGACCTGATTCTGTGAATGAGAGAGAGAGAGAGAGAGAACAGGGTCAAAGGGAGAGAGACATGGTTTATTTACAAAAACACTGGCACTACTATACTACAGTGATGGTAAAACCATGGTACTTTGGTATACTGTGATATTTTATATTCATATACCACATTTTAACTGTGGTATGTGTGCTTCAATGAATACTATGGTATGGTGGAATGCCCAAAAAACATGGTAAAACAGTGTTTACAGTGGAAAAAAAATGCATTGTAAACATTGACAGCAGGTCTACAATAAGCTACATACTGGTGGTTGGGACATGATGTGTTGGCATATCACTGCTCAGTAAGACAGTTAGCATGTGGCTGACGGAAGGGGGTGGCTTAACCTGATGATCCCTTAGCTCATATTCTCATTAGCTCTCATCGTACCTTGGAGCCGGATGGGATACCCCAGGGCTCTATCCTCGGTTTGACACCTGCAGGGGCTTAGAGGGCCTGTTTAATAAGCTCAGAATCTGTTCCAAAACTAGGGCCAGAGGCAGAATAATTAGTGTGGTAATTCAGCAATCTTGCTCATGGTATACCTTGAGTGTTCGGAAGTCTCTTAGGCTCTCCAAGGCTGCAATTATTTGATCTAAAAATCTGTAAAATTGCAATATTCTGAAATATCATTGCAATTTAATATAACCTTTTCTTTTTCGAATCTATACAGTATTAACGTATTTTAAAATGTATATTTCAATTTAATATAGTCTTTTCTTTTATTTTAATTTAAATTAATTTATTCCTTTCATGGCAAAGATGAATTTTTAGCAGCCATTACTCCGAGTCTTTTGATCCACATGATCCTTCAGAAATCATTCCAATATGCTGAACTGGTGATTAAGAAACATGTCATATTATTGTCAATGTTGAAAACAATTGTGCTATTTTATATTTTTGTGGAAGTGATTAAGAAACATGTCATATTATTGTCATTTTTGTATATATTTGTGTTTTTTTATATTTTTGTGTTTATATTTGATTGATTTTGATTATATTTTATTGATTTTCTTAACAGTAGTTTATAGTATTTTTTTTTAAATTACTTATTTTGATCACAAACAGACAAATATGTACATTGTATGGGTAAAATGGCTATAAATATTGTTAAAAATGTACTATTGTATAATGAAATATCTGTGCATTACTGTACATGTTGCTTTTGCCCACATAACAGTGTAGTTATGGCATCTCCTTTTTCCATGTGCTTGTATCCTGTATCCTGTGGCTTTTGTTTTGCATGTGCTAGTGTGAGAGAGGGGTAGAAGAGAGAGAGAGGAAGTGAAGACAAAAAACTGTTATGGAGTGAGTGTAAGCAAGGGGTCTATTTAGAAGGGGCTTTGCTTGGGTGGAATTGTATTGAATTTGATTACAGTGAACAGAGAGAAGATACATAAGAGTGCATTTATACAAACAAGTGAAAGAGAGGGAGAGAAAGAGTGCTGTATTTCAAGACTGAGAGGGGGATTGTCTGATGTAAACCCAAAATGTCAAAGGCTCTAAGAGGTGTATAAGAGGTGAGAAATGCAATAAGTTTGTGGTATGTTTTGGTCATGATATGATCATAAAAGCTAAATAATTAATGTATATACATTGGTCATTTAGGGGTTATCCTCTGAACAGCTCGAGTTAAAAGTCCATGGACGGTCTCACTCACGCCCCTCTTTTCTCAGAAACACTCTTTCCTTCATTTCCAGGGGAAACTGGAAGTGGTTGCTTGAAAACTTCTCAAGGGTTTTCTTGCTGTCCTAGACTGAACTTTTGTTTTGTACTTGAAGTGCTGTGAGTGAAACGCTCCCTGTTTTTCCTGTTTAACTGCTTTTAGTTGACAGATAACCTGATACGGAGTAAACATAGACATCTAATATCTTTCGCTTTCTCTGCTTCCTCTCTTTCTCCCCTTTTCCGTTATGTTTCCTTGCTAAAAGTGTCACACAGAGGAAATTCCTGATTTTCAAGCCAAGTGGTTTCTTCCAAAGAACATTATTTGTATCTTTAATAAGTTAAATGAATGGCCCAAGTGGTTTCTTCCAAAGAATATTATTTGTATCTTTAATAAGTTAAATTTATTGTGTGTATATTTGGTCAATCTATTTGATTTTATTTTAACTGATCTCAGCCTCATGTTTAATAAAAAATCTCCTCCCCTGTGGAACACAGGTTTACTTACATACAATATAAATGCATGGTGATCACTGGATGTCAAGTTGAATCCAGGTAGATTTTCTGGAATTTATATATATATATATATAGCATGCTAAATGAAAATTGCATCACTCAACAAACATGTCTTAAACAAACAAACAAAAAAAAGTTTTTTTTTTTTTTTTTTATTTGTTGTGTTTTTGTGAAAAGATCACTTCTCAATAAAGATCAGATCATGCTTTGGGCCACCAGGAAGAAACAAGAAGAAGAAACTAACTGAGATGTGGCTGCATCACTGCATACATACTAGGATTGCGTGATCAGAAATGTGTGTCTGCGTGCATATGAAATTATAACACAGGGGGTTTGGCCATTCAAAATCTGCACCCTTCATTTCACACGCTTGCCCTACTACACAAATCTCCATGGTAACCTCAGTAGGTCATCCAATGAGAGGTGGAGGTGGGGCCAGGGGGCGGGGGGTATGGGTGGCTCACGGAGAGTTTTGAGGACACTGATTGGAGTGAGAATGGTGCAATGTGAGTTTGTGCAAATTCGTACACACTTAGGAGACTCAAATCTCATTTCTCACACTCGCACTCTTTCATTTGCTGCAACCTTGTTAGAATATCACACCCTTTAGTTACTCTTTAGTTTCATGATTTGAAAACAATATTTTCTGGTTGACTGTGTTGTTCATATTTCTTCATTTTTACACTAACTCTGACATTCTCTACTCAATGGATGATGTCATTTGCTTACAGCTATTTTTTTTCTTCCCAGGCTTCCATCAGCATCAATAATAAATACACATCAAAAACTGTCCATGTATAATTCATTCTATCTGAGCCTCCATTTCTGAAACAAGAGGAACAAAGTGACATTTTTCAAAGAGTTTGCAAGTGAAAAGTGTTGTGAATTTTGTCTTGTCTGTGGTGTGAGATGCTAATATACACCACAGTCACTCAAGTGCAGTCTGAAGTCAAGCATGAAGATGAGGAGGAGCCTCCTGAGGAGGATAAATTTAACAAAATCCATCTAATCAATATGCTATCAATTAGCCTCATCTGCCATGTCAACTTAACATTGTTAAATCCTTCGTTCTGGAAAGAGAGAGAGAAAGGGCAGGAAACAATTAATCTCCAACCTATTTGTGCTGAACCGTCAATTTAGCAGGCACCATTGCTGACATTAATGTGATGTTCCTTTGACAAAAGAACCCTCAGTAGTGTCACTGATGGATCCCTGTTCATGGTTCAATGAATATAAATGAACCATGGAACAGTAATTCAGTCATGATTGCTCAGCATTGTGTTTCCTATCACTGCCACTGACATGGAGACTTGATCTCAAGAAACAAAAGTTAGAAGGGATCATAAAACTATAACCTATTCGTTCATACTGTTTGGTAAAATATTTTTTTTTCTCCTTCATATGTGACATTGATAGTTGACAGCAAAAATATACACACAGTTAGTTACGGTCCTTGAATCTGACTGGATGATATCTTCTCGTTATTTAGAAGAAAGAAACATGCAGACATTTAGTCTACACTTATTATATTGTGAATATACATTACAATAAGGATAAGCAGAGTAAGCACTTAATGTCAAAACTAGCTGAGTTATCAAGTACGCTGTTGTTGTATCTATTTGCAGAATGAACGAGTGTGTCCTCCTGTCCACGGACATTTGCATTCCTGAGTCAACCATTCCAAGTCCAAACTACCAGGACACCAGTACCAAATAGGTTGAAATTACTTTTAAAGGAACTCTCCACCGTTTTTTGAAATAGGGCTTATTCACATTATTTCCTACATTTAGATAGGTGGGCAAATGCATTTTTGTGTCAGTGCATGCATTGTTTTAGTTTGACTGGGTCGGCGTTAGCTTAGCTTAGCACAATGAATGGAATCCTTTGTTGCAAGCTAGCATGGCCTGAGTAAAAGTGATCAAAAAATTAAAAAAAACCCCACCTAATTACTTCTTGTGGCCTGCGTATTCACAACGAGTACAAATAGCGATCCAGATTAACACTAGGCGATTTCCTAGGCAGATATTGACTTGGGACTATATTATGGGGAAGCACAGGTGAAGCACTGCTGCTTAGGCGAAGCACTGCTACTTCGGCGCAGAGATATCACGCAACACATGAAATCCCACGACTTCCGTCAACATACCGGTGTGCATATGTTGGCATATTCCCCCACATTCACACCACCAGTTCATGTTGGCTCTCATCCTCACGTCCTCAGGCTGTTGAGCGATCGCAACCTCCTCCTCCTGTCGTTCTATTTCCAAAGCACGCAGCTCGTCTTCTGTAAACTCTGGTTCAAATAGGTATGGTTCTGGTTCTTGACTGTCTGAGAAGTCACCCTCTTCGTCTATCTCAAAATCAGCCATGTTCATCGCCATTCGTGTACTGTAAGGAAAAATAGCCAGGCAGTTACTATTCACGCCGGTATGTTGACGGAAGTCGTGGGATTTCATGTGTTGCGTGATATCTCTGCGCCGAAGTAGCAGTGCTTCGCCTAAGCAGCAGTGTTTCGCCTGTGCTTCCCCATAATATAGTCCCAAGTCCAATATCTGCCTAGGAAATCGCCTAGTGTTAATCTGGATCGCTATTTGTACTCGTTGTGAATACGCAGGCCACAAGAAGTAATTAGGTGGGGTTTTTTTTTTTTTTTTGATCACTTTTACTCAGGCCATGCTAGCTGGCAACAAAGGATTCCATTCATTGTGCTAAGCTAAGCTAACGCCGACCCAGTCAAACTAAAACAATGCATGCACTGACACAAAAATGCATTTGCCCACCTATCTAAATGTAGGAAAGAATGTGAATAAGCCCTATTTCAAAAACGGGTGGAGTGTTCCCCTGAGTCAACCATTCCTAGTCCGAACTACCAGGACACCAGTACCAAATAGGCTGATATCTTTATGTCAATTTCACATCCTCCATCGGTATAGAGGTGTCTCTTCCTATATATTTATTATATGAATTTTGTTCTTTGGCTTGTGGTGTGAACACAGCTTTATGAGTGTTTTTGAGGGAACGATGCTGCTTGTCTGCTGGTGTTGCATGTGCTTAATCACTTTCTCTACAGAAAAGACCCACTCAGCAGACACCAGTCAAACACAATCAAAGTGACGTGACGTGTAGCCAAGTTCGGTGTCTCATACTCAGAATATGTGCTGTGCATTTCACCCATCCAAGTGCACACACACAGCAGTGAGTAGTGAATACACACACATACACACACTGTGAGCACACACCCGGAGCAGTGGGCAGCCATTTTTAGTGTGGCACCCGGGAAGCAGTTGGGGGTTCGATGGCTTGCTCAAGACTCTCACCTCAGTCATGGTATTGGGGGATCACTCCCCCCACCTACAATCCGTGTTGGTACTGAGACTCAAACCCCAGACCTTTGGGTTACAAGTACGACTCTCTAGGCCACGATTTCATGGTCGCATTCAGGTCAGGACAGGGAAAGGCTTATTTGACACTGCAGCTGGACACCAGCTGGGCCCCCCACCATATATGCGGACCACCATGAAAACATAAAAAAAAAAACAAAGGTGGGGCTAAATTACACTCCATCTACACATACATTTACTAACTGTAGTCCCTCCCCCACTGAGTCAAACCCCTGAAACGGCTGCTTCACAAACAAAAGCTTGAGGTCAAGTTCACTTGCTGATGATCTGCCTCAAGTTAGTAGACAAGGCAGTCACAAAACAGCAGCTGTGACGCCTGTGACATTGAGTCATTACAAAGCGCAGGTCTCTAACCTGTAATTTCACCCGCTAAAGCGTAATGTGCTTTCTTCCATTAACTAAAAAAGCCAGATTAAATATTTATGATTTGTGTGAAAGTCAGAGGCTCAGGAATGATGTCATTTCAAGTGCTCACAAAGCTGTCAGTGTCCATCCTGACGTTCAAGAACATAGTCAAATAAGTATGCAAATGCAAATGCAAATGCTAGCAAGTGTGTGGTTTTGTTGTTCACACATAGCATGTGTTCTTGCGTTACTATAGAGGTAACAAACTCCAATACTCAAGCAGGCAATAGAAGTACCTTTAAATGTCTGTGCCATTCAATTGCTTTATGATTCTAGTAACCAGCTACTGTATAAATATGTCAACTAGCAAGATTTAAGTATCTGATCACAAAAACCTTGTGAAATGGTTTGATGAGCAGTTTTGTTTACTGTATTGGAATCCTTTTGAAATAAGTTAATAAGGGAAGTATCTAAGAGTTTACCTCTTTCTTTAAAAAAGCTTTTTGGAAGCCCAAAGTATAAGTCGGTTTTTAAGCGTATGGCATATGTGTACATTACATGTGATGTAAGTTTAATCATCATGTCGCAGTGATGAGCTCTTGAGAGAGGGGGTTAACACATACTCTCAACTCTAGTTTAAATGCGCACAACAAAAAAATATTTAGATTGTTTCGCTTGTGGGTTGAGGTTGGAAATTGAATGTATGATGTCTGAGGTTTATAGTTTGTTTGTTTCTTGTGTCTGTGTTATGTGTTAGTGCATGCTATCAATCAAAGTATACTTTGAAAAGCTGATGCCGGACATAATGCCGCTTTGACTGTTGGGTAGAAGTCTGCTGCGGAGCTCGCCTCAATGCAGGCTCGGCAGAAGTGTACATCGAGGGCGCATTGCAGCTGCAAAGGGGGGTGCTCACGAGCACCCTGCTAAAAGTGCAAATGATGAATGATGATGATGCATTTATATTTGATGAATTGATATAAATGATGAATTGGACACCCTATGGTCTCATGGACTAAACGGAAATTGCACACGGCGGCCAGTGTAAGTCTGCAAGACTGCAAGTGCACATGAAGTGTGCCATTTGGACAGGGTGGAAGACCGTGAGGGTTTAGTGTGCGATTTAGGACAAGGCCTTTGTTTTTTCGATTGTAAGTGCATCATCCGGCTGTTTAAAGTGCAGTGTGAGTGCACTGCTTGCACTATTTATACTACAAAATGTCATAGAATACTGCATACGTATGCGATTTGGGATGCATCAAGTCTTTAAAGTGAGGCTTGCTGAGAAATTAATTAATAATTGAATTCTGATACATTATGTACTCAGTGAGGCATTTCAAGTACAGCTCTATTTCTGAACATGAATACTAACGTAATAGACAAGAAACAATGTGAAATGAGTATTTATGTCCACAAATTTGTAATGTCTGCAAAAAATAAAGCGAAAAAAACCCAGATGGCCTACTACTTTTACAGAGATGCTGAAGCGTGCATCAATTACACACTTAATATTTTTGTGTGGGTATTTGTTTCATTTGGTGGAGTTGTGTTTTTAGGAATAATGTAGTTGGTGAGTATGAATGTGTGTGTATAATCCCTCGGGATCAACCCTAAGGAAAATGACATGTGTAATGTATTCTTTGAGGACATACGTCACCGAGTAAGTGCATTTGAGCGAGAATCTCTCCAGCATCAATTATCCTCAAACAGACAGGCCGACGCTTGACAACGTGGGGTCCAATTGCTCCTTCCCCCTCTAATATATTAGGATGCATTCAATTCATTAAAATGATCATGCCAGAAGTGAGGGCACACAAGTGTGTCCACATGCATCTCACTGCAGGGAGAGCTATGAAATAAATTTTGATAAAACAACGGGAGGGAGAAATTGGGGCAAATGAAAGAGGAGATGATGGACTACTCAAAGTACGTAGAGATGGAGACAGGATGTTTTAGTGGGAACACCTCAGCCCAAACACCTTTCTGAAAACACGGTTTTTAATGGGAACTGAGAAATCGAGTTTGCACCTCCTCGTGGGAGAATCTTGTGCACACTGTATTCGCTCAAAAAGAAGGACAAGGGCGGTATTCCCACAAATGGAAACCAAATATAGGACATTAATCATAGCTAGGATGATGTCAGACAACCTAAAACCCAGCATTCACATCCTAACAAGGCTGTGCATGAAAAATTAGAGCAGGCCTGCAGGGCTCGATACTCACGCACACGCCTGCTTGGAGGATGTTTAGGCTGAAATGATAATGTGCATGTAAATATTAGAATTTGCAGAACGTATGTTTATATAGCATCTTTGGGAGAGCGAAGCGAGTTATCAGACCTGGAAGAACACTCAATCTATGCAGTAATCCTAAACAAACTGACTAATCTACTCACCATCTTGTTATTACTCAAATCCTTAATTTGATTTCTGTCCAGTGTGTCTTGTTTGCCTGCGGGAAACGAGGTAATATGTCTACATGGACTGCTATACTCACAGTACATAATCAAAGGTTTACCAAGGTCATCAAGTACATTAGACAGAGATCACAGACAATATAATACATCTGCTTTATTTTGTGGTATGCAACAATAAAGGTGCATGCATGGTAAACAAAAGTATAAATATACATCTCAAATGAGTATTAACAATATTTAAAACAAACTACTGGCTAATTCACAGATGAAAGCTTATAAGGCTAACTTGTTCAGCACGTGTAAATGTCTCTGGTGGCTGTCGCCCCCTGCTGGTGATAATGAAATTACACTTGAAATTCAGTCTGATTGGACTTGTACTAATAAAATCGTACTAACACAAAATTGTATAAACACAAACCGGAAATTAAGGACACGTTGTGTTGTAGTACTGGCTTAACCTGAAGCTTAATTATAAGGATAATTTTTTTCATCTTGTTTTCTGATGACGTCAAAACATATACAAGTCATGATAGCCTAAAAAGGGCCAACAGCATTAAATACGGTTCATAAAAAAATCAAATGCTACATATGCATTATGATAAAATGATCAAGTATTATAAAACATACAAAAAACCTTGTCTTTGTGTAGTATAATACAAAACAGGATGCTCTGTCCTTTAGAATCTGTGTAATACCTGAATGGCAAGCAGCTTTAGGTGTTTCGGAAGTGTTTCGAAATAACTGTAGTGTTAAAATAGACACAAATGCGTGTCTTATGGCACCTTTGATTAATCTGAATGTTGAGTATAAAGGCATCAGTATAATATAGAACTGAAGGCACTGGTAAACACCAACACACGCATCTATACATAAACTCTATAGCGTGTGGTCAGTGTGCATTTCATCTTTGGCAGAACAGCTGACAGCTGTTTATATTATAATGTGTGTGTCCCTGAGGCCCTGTACACAAGGTAGCAAACAGACCACACACAAAGTGGCACCATTGGCACTGAATATCATTTAACAAGTCTTTTTCTCTTCACACAATCAGACAGACGAAATTCCAAAAGACATATGCACAAACATTTACATAAAGTTATAGGGTATGTGCTCCATTCCATCATCTGGGCCAACAAGTAAAAGTTCATGTTGCATATACATATAGTTTCAATACTGTGGATTCAAATCGAAAAACAGATACAAACGCAAAAATAATAAGAGCAGTCCAGCGTTTGGGGGAATCAATACTGAAACCAGCATGTGAAAGACGGCAGATCAAGTCCGGTGGTTTTTAATTCCACACACTGCACATATTATTCCTTCTCTGCTGGCAGAGAACATCTAAATCATGAACTGAGTGTAGCCCTCTGCCCCCGTTACGATAACGTCCATCCATATTCTCATAGCTTCTGGAGAGGGCGCCACCATGTAGTATACGCGGTCATGAGTCTTTACACTGAAGGTGAGTGAAGGGTTTGGACTCTGAGAGAAAAAAGGAGAGAGGGAGGGGTAAGATTACAGTTTGCCCTTTAGGGGGCAGCACTGCAACATTAAAACAGGGGTGTCCACTCTTGGTCCTGGAGGGCCAGTGTCCTGCAGAGTTTAACTTTAACTTGGAGCTAAACTCTGCAGTGTATTGGCCCTCCAGGGCAAGATTTGAAGAACCCTGGTCTAGCATGACTAACAAGACTTTGATTAGCTGGTTCAGGTGTTTTTAATTGGGGTTGGAGCTAAAATCTACAGGACAGTTGCCCTCCAGGCGCAGGATTGGACAAAAATGAAACTTTATTCTTTAATTCTTGTTTAATAATTACTAAATAACAATAATCATCTTATTACAGACTTTAAATTTATTTTGTAAGTCAGTAAAGCATCACTGAACTATGGAAGCCTGTTTCTTCCACTGAGTTATTGCGACTTTTTATCTCACAATTCTGACTTTTTTTCTCAGAATTGCAAGATATAAACTCATAATTCAGATTTTTTTTTTTTATGATTTGTGTGTATAACTCACAATTCTGATTTTATTTTCACGTAATAGTTATTTATTTTTAAATTTGTGTTTTGTTGAGTTTGTATTGCGATTTTTATATTGTCATTCCTGAGATTTTTTCTCGCAATTGCAAGTTTATATCTCGCAATTCTGACTTTCTTTTTTCTCACAATTGCGAGTTCTAAATAGGGCTGCACAATTAATCACATGTGATTGTCATGCGTGTCTTGTCAGTAAAGCCAGTTCTGTTCTGTTCTGTTACAGCTGACAAGCTACGCAATATCGCGTTCATATACGAATGCGATTCATCTGAGACTATGACGCGATATTGAATAGCTTGTCAGAGAACTACGGCTCTGTGTAGTAAGTGCCACTCCATTTGAAAGCAGGTGATGGACATTTAGTATTAATCACAGAACAGGCTTTACTGACGAGACATGCATGACAGTCACATGTGATTAATCGTGCAGCGCTAGTTATAAAGTCAGAATTGCGAGATATGAACTCGCAATTCTGAGAAAAGTCACAATTGCCTTGTTTTATTTTTTATTTAGTGGCAGAAATGGGCTTCCATACTGAACAGTAGCCATTTATAGAAAAAATATTTATAGAGATGTTTTTTTTTTTCATAATAAATGTCATGGGCAAATGTTACCTGTTATTAATTATTTTAAATGTTTAATAAATTACATGTTATTAATAATTAATGTCAATAAATTATAAAATCAAAATAATGTTATTATGAAAAAAAAAATGTTAAAAAGCTAAATCTGAATTGACATTAAAATTAACATTAAAATATTTAAATTGTTATAATTAAATATTTAAATTATTTTAATTTATTACTTAATAAAAGCTAAAAAATACTGTATATAATGCTTATTATCTTGATAATTATTAGTTGCAGAGGAAAAGTACCTTGTGGGCGCTCTTTAAGTGGTCGTAATATACTTCCTCTATGGCCTGGAAATAAATCACTCCTTTCAGTTTGGCCTCATGTTTATCTGAAACCGTACAAAAAGTACAAAAATCAATACTGATATCATTTCAATCCACCAACTTCATGAGTGAATAGGTGAAGTGAAGGGAAAAATCACCTGCATAGTAGCTCAGTGTCCTGCGGTTACGGTCGAAGACAAACCAGCGCTTCTTCCAGGTTCTGATTTTGCCGCCCATTTTGACGAGGAAGCCCCTGCAGGTTTTCTCTGTTATGGAGACGTGGTAACAAGTCTCTGTGTTGTGGCCGGCTGAGTCGATGTGGCCACGAAGGTCGAAGTCGTCCTTTCTTACAGGTAGGTAGCGTGTGAGGGGACGAGACTGTGGCAGGGTCACATACAGTATAGAACATTAAGTATTTGTCCATAAATCAATCTAAAAGTAGATGTGTGTTTTAGCATGTTTCCATGCAGTTTCTAGTGTGTTATGTGGTTGATAATCTGTTCTGAGTGTTTTAGTATGTTGCTATGTGTGTAAGCATATTCTTATGTGGTTTTAGGTTTCAATCATGCCTGACGTTACGAGGCAAGTTAAAAAACAAAGTTATGACTTAAAGTTAGGTGTTTGTTCAAATCTCTAACCTAAATATGAGCACTAATTATAGCGATGCATGTCTTAGCACAGAACTCACCTGTGCTCTCTGTTTCTCACGAAGTTTCACCTCTCTCTCGATGAGTTTCTGCCTCCTGCTGGTTTCTTCCTGCAACCGTTTTTCTAGCTCTTCTCGCCGTCTCCTCTCCTCTTCAAGAGCCCTGCTCTTATTCTCCATCTCTCTTTCCTGAGACACATACAAATGACACTGTTCTGTACCAAAACAAGTTGCTTTTTAAAGCTGCACACAATTAGTACTCTCAGTTTAGCATAAACTCCCATGAATGACATCAGAAACAGGAAGAACGACTCGTTTCCCACAGCGTTCCTGCATTTCAAGCCAAATTGGTTGCCGTTTATGGTTCACCGAGAAACTTCTAACAGAGCAAACAAGCTCACGGTTTAATATCCATGCAGCCAAATGGGGATAATTTGGTTTTATGGTGTGCTGAAAGACTGGATTGTGAAACTGATGCCAGCTCTAGTATGAAGTGGCAGGTTTGTGTGGCCGTTTCATTACCCTGTGTTCCAGGAGCTGGTGCTTCTCTGCCTGAGCCTCCCGGAGAAGACGTTCCATCTCCTCCATCTTGGAAACATTGGAGGTGCTGGCGCTGCAGAAAAAAAAAAAAGTGTTATTGATTTTGGTTTTATTTTAGGTGTTGGTGCTGTGGAAAAATCATGTTAAAATTAGTTATAAGAAGGCACATAATTTTTATTTTTTAAGTGTCGTATGTGCACTGGCATGTCTGTATATCTGCTGGAGAACACAGAAGGAACCAATAAAGCTGGTCAGCACTGGAACACATTAACAGTCCAGGCATAGAGAGCTTGAGAGTGCGGCCCACAGTCTGACGTCTGATGCTTTCCATTTAGACTTCAAAAAGAACACGTGGAATAGATCTGACCAGCCCCTCCTTTCAGTAAAACTTCAAATTTCCCCCTAAAACCTATTTGGCTCCTCAATATCATCCCTAAAACCTCCACCTGTAAAATTCCAACTTTTTTTTTATTACTTCTATTTCAATACACATTCCTCCATCTGTAAATGGACAACGGCTACAGCAGTTCTTGTTAACTGATAATGGACAACGGCTACAGCAGTTCTTGCAAACTACAAAAGAACAAAATGCAGTGCCATCATCATGGCAATCAAAACGCATAATTTTCTGTAGATATGCATAAGAATCAACACATAGGAGTTGTAAAGTTGGCTACTGATGGTTAGACGAAAAAAAACAAAAACGGCTACAGCAGTTCTTGCAAACTACAAAAGAACAAGGCAAAGTTTAAGTTTAATTAGTTTCGCATTTATGAATCTAAAGCTGAAATCGACTGATTTAGTTATGGAATCTGACAGCTGTCAATTATTAACAAGATGCCTGTGCATGCATGAAGTAGTCATCTTTCTGGTTCTTAAAGCATAAAAAAGGAATCTTTGCTTAAGAAAGCTTTTTTTTGGTTCCTTGTTGGTTAATTCACAACTTTTTGTTAATTTTTTTCTTGGTTGTTTAATATAATGGAATGGTTTTGTAATTTGTCTTCCTTGTTTCCATATTTTCCATTCCTCTTCACACACTGTATTCCTCTCATGTCCTTCATCAATCAGTTCTTTCATCTTTATGGTATCTTACCAGTGATGCCGGAGATGTACAGAGGTCATTCCTGATTTAGAACCCAATGAACCAGTAGAGAGAAGTGGAACATAACGCACAAAGACCCAAGAACAGCCTGAACCCGCGCTCTGCGGCTGATTACATTCAAACTGGGGGGAAGAAACCCTGAATCTGTTTCCTCTAACTGTTCCTGCTGTAACCTGAGTGGATCCATCCCTGGAGCAGAGGAGGGGGTACCAACGGTCCTTCTCAGGCCCCTCAGAACTCACATTATTCAAGCAAACTACTCAAATTACATCAGAACTCACATTATTCAAGCAAACCACTCAAATTACATCGGTTTCATACAGAAAAAAACACACTCATAAAGCCAAAACACACATCGCTCTGAGTAATGACCTCATGTGGTCTCATCTGTCAAAGTCTTTTCACTAAGGTCTTCAACTAGTCACTTTCAAACAGACTTGAGGTTTATGGTAACCTACATGAAACCAGTCAGCAGAGCATTCAAATATGGTTCCTGGATTTCAGTTGCTCTGTCTTTCTTTCTGTTCTTTCCTCACACGTTGCCCTTGTTCTCAATATTTCATTCATTGTACACCAGACAGAACTCTTGGCTTGAACTACAATAGGAGTTGTGGAAATGTTTTCAATTACAAAGAAATGGTATGTGTCATGGGTTTATATGATCCATCTGTAGATCTGGAGAAACACACTACGGTTTGAATCTAAGTGGGGACATACAATAGTTTTCTACTGTTTTTATATAATATAAATACTCTTTATATACATTTTTTTTCTTTATAATTAAATTTAAACCACCATTAAATAGTTTGGGGTAACATTTTTTGTTTTTGAATAAGTCTCTTAGACTCACTGAGGCTGCATTTACTTGATCAAAAATACTATAAGAACAGTAATATTGTGAAATTATACTATTTAAAATATCTGTTTTAATATATTTTGAAATGTAATTTATTTTTGTGATAGCAAAGCTGAATTTTCAACAGCCATTACTCAAGTGTCACATAATCCCTTAAAAATCATTCTAATATGCATTTGGTGCTAAAGAAATAGTTATTATTATTATCAATTTTGAAAAAAAGTTGTGCTGCTTAATAATTTTGTGGAAAGTGATTTTTATTCAGGATTCTTTGATGAATAAAAAATCCAGCATCCTTGCTGAAAAAAAAAACCTTAAAAAATAAATAAAATAAAGCATACTGAAACTTTTAAAAGAAAGTTTATACACCACATAAATAATTTTTCCAAAAATCCCCAGATGCCACCAAAAAGTTTTTGTCAGACCCAGATAGAATCAGTGGAAAAAAAATAAATCCCTCACCTGGAGAAGTTGTCGGGCGAACAGGCAGAAATGCTGGTTTCCATGCTGTCTGAGCTGTCCACACTCAGTGTATCAAAGGCACGGCCGTTATCTTGGTAACCAAAAGAGTCTAGGTAGACGTTGGTTTGTGAGGATGAGCGGCCACCGAGATCACTTAACCTCGTTCGGTGCTCCTCGCCAATGTGCTGCTGACTGTGCCCTGAGAAATATGCCAACCATTCAAAGAAAACATGGATTTAGCAATAATGAACACTATTAAATAACACTGTTTATTATCAAGCACCACATGAGTCTTCCTGTCTGTTTTCAGGGCTCTCTCAGCTTTACCTGAGAGTGCAGCATCACTCCCAGGAGCAGATTCTCCATTCTTGCTGCCCAGCTCAGTTTCCTCTGGCAAGGCACTGCTCGGGGCGCCCTGGGGCCCTTTACTGTGCTCACAAAGACCAGCCACCGTGCAATATTATCCTGACAACATACACTACTGTTCAAAAGTGAGCAATGAGTACTTGAGCTTCTGTTCAAAAGTGAGTGAATTTGTGATTGATCATGTGATAATGAAAGATTGATTTATGATGCTGAAAATTCAGCTTTAAAATGGAGTGATTTTGTTGCATTTTACAATCAATTAAGATGAAAACAGTTGAAACATTTTAAATGGTAATAATTTCACTATATTTCTTTGTTTTGATCAAATAAATACATGCAGCTTAGGTGAACAAAAGAAACTTTAAAAAACACAAAATCTTTCTGAAGCCAGACTTTTGAATGGTAGTGTATGTGACAGAATGCATTGTTTGTATTAATTGAATTGTTTGTATGAAACTAATGACACCCTTCTTCAGCCACAAGTCAATAACAAAGAGATGGATCCATATATTTGAGCTTAATATCGATTTAGGAGCTGTATCCTGGAGATAGACTGTTTAACTTGTTGCCAGAACAACTAGTAGTGCTAGAATTAGCTCAGTGGATATGAGACTTGACTTCACTACAACTTTGATAACATCAACCACATCGAGAAAAAGCAGAGACCCGCCTCTCTGATGATCCTACCCAAGGGAACCTTCAGATAAAACATCTGACAATACATTCAAGCTTTTCATCTACAACAGTAAACTCATAATGCTCACATAAGCCTTGTTATAAAAGATATTATTTTAATATAGATTTTGTGGAATTAAAAAGAAAATGTTCACAAACAAGCTGATGAGGTTGAAAAGAACACAGAAATTTGTTGAAAATATAATGGAAGCCTTTCCTGTCCTTCATCTTCCCAACATTCTTTCACTATCTTCACAAAACAAATAAATAAATGCTTAAAGTTTCCACCCAGATGGGATAAATGCTTCTTATTGGAGGACATCAAGTCCTTATAAGTAGACTCATTTTAATTGGTCTTGATTTGCTTGTTTTGATGGTCGAGAGCCTTAATGTGGCAATGGTTACAGAGTTACTACACAAACAACTGCTAAAACCATGAGTGACCACGGTGTTGTTGCATGCTTGGTAATACTTTAATTGGTCTTGATTGGCTGCTCTGCAGGCATCTGAACAGTAATCTACTCGATAGGAAAATTCACTTGAGGGTTAAAGACTTCCCTAGGCAGATTTCGCAGTGGTTTCAGGTTGATCACACAGAGTCATCATGTTTCTATTGGAAAGCTGTTCGGATTGAAGGTGATTCTGTGTGAGCTGTGCTTCATACATCTATACACTACTGACAACATACAATTGACCTTTTTTGCCTGCATAATTTTGCTAAAATTTCACTAATGTGACTGCACCTAAACTTCATATTCTGCAGAGGAACTTTGAGGAATTTAATAGAAGCCATGCCTCATTCCTGTCAAAATACCCATAAACACCCACCATCAGCTCTCTAGACCATAAACAGCAGGGTGACGACATAATTAAAGTCTATGAATAAAAATACAACAAAAACAAATGACTACAGACACACCTCATCATGCAGGACTGAATTACTAGAATAACATCACACCATTGTATAAATTAAATCATCTCATGCTTTTGTAATGTGTTTAAAATAGCAGCCATATTTTTTTATTTATTAAGAGATTTATAATAGTACAGTTAGAAGGATAATGGTGAGTTGGTGAGTGAATAAGTTTAAAGAAACACTACAGGTTTCTCCATTTCAGAGAGTCCAGACACATTAAAAGCAACAAGAGTGGGGTTGATATCAGCCAGTCACCAAGCAATGAATGTCTCCCAAAGGAGGACATTCTATGCCAGAGAGGACACGCTAAGAGACTTTGACGTTATTTGAATGGAAATGATCTTACAGGCACATTGAGACTACTGTAGGAAGACTACTGTACCTTTCTTAGATTTGCCTGCAGGATAGAGAATGTATGACTTATGAAGCATCACTTTTGATGTGCATGATGTAATGCTACATAATAAGACTGCATATTTTAAACTGTGTGTTTGAGGTGGAGAGCCCTACCTTTGAGCAGGCGGTGTGTATCCATGTGTGTCTCTTTAGGGGAGATGGCAAGGGCTCGGTTCAACACACTCCCACAGCTGGAGCTTTGAGCTAAAGGTGGATGGGACTAAACACAGGGGGTGATGTTAGAGTGAGCTTTTACTTCATACAGACACTGTCGTTCAAAAGTTTGAGGTCAGGAAGAAGGTTTTTGGAAAATTATTAATGTAAAATTTTGTAACATTTATTGTAACTTTTGATTAATTTTGTTTATTTTTGCTTATTTAATGTTTTAATTTATTTATTTATTTATAATATTATAGTATTGTGGTGTTTAATTTTTTTTTAGATGTTTACATTTTTTGACAATAGTATATTATATTATATTATATTATATTATATTATATTATATTATATTATATTATATTATATTATATTATTAATGAAGAAGATATTTAAATGAGCTAGAAATAAAACAGAAAAATACATAAAAAAAATTCAGGAAGAATTATATGTATCAATGCACCAAAATAATATAATTTAATAATAAACAGCAACATTTACAGATATATTTTTAATAAAACATTGTAAAGCATGCTAGGACAAATATATATCAATAAATGTCATAATGTATATAAATGTCATAAAATGCACATTAGTGACTTCTATGTAAATGTGTAATTGATTCTTACTTTAGAAGGTATGTTACGGCCCAGGGTGGCACAGGTGAACTGTGGGGTTATGGTGGGCAGGGTCTTCTTCCGAGGAAGAGTGTCGCTCAGATGAGCTCCGCCTTCCTTACCGTACCGCTTCCTTTCTTCTAGGGTGCGGAAATGCTGAGGAACAGAAGGTTAAAGGTAAGAAATGTCTCTAATAATTGCACTTACACCATACATACATACATACTCGCAAGGTTTACCTGTCTGTAATGGTGCTGTTTTTTGGCAGGTAGAGGAGTAGGAGGAAGAGAAGAAGGGTTGAGGAAGGTGACCATGTCTTCAGGCCAGTAGGCAGAGGGAGGTTTAGGATTGGGATGAGAACATGCAGTAAAAGAGGAAGAAGGGATAGAGGAGGACAGTGGACAGGAAGAGAGAGAGTGCTTTGGCAAAGAAAGGAAAAGAGAAAATCAGAAAATAAGAATGCTAGAAGTAGATGGGCTGATAAGCTAGTTTGTTTAAAGGGGTCATATAATGAAATACTGAAGTTGCCTTCATGTTTTACACTAAACTACTAACACCAAGATAGTAATATGAAATTACCTCTTAAATTGAAAAAAATCTAAGAGGGAAATTAATATAAAACAACAAAATAATATATATAGTATTAATATTAAATTATTTAAAAATTATTAATATTTATTATTTTATTAAATTATATAAATATTATTATTATTATTATTATTATATAGTAGCATAATATGACATCTAATTAAAAAATAAAAGAGAAAGGGTAATTAAATAATGATAATAATTATAATAATATTAATAATTATTATTATTAATAGTATTAAATAATTTAAAAAATACATGAAAAAGACACAGAAATGGTACTCCCATTTAACTTGAATGTGATAATAAATTAGTATAATCCTGATTAATCAATTATTATTATTAATAGGACTTATTGGGGAGGGGGGGCTGGGGTATCTTGTATGTATGTAACATATGAACCCCTTCGGAAAATTTAGGAAAAAACATACATTCAAGATGTTAAAAAATGATTAATGACAAGCATATATAATCAATAAAATAAAATAAATAAATACCATCAAAAATAAAATCATTAAAACAGTGACCATGTAACATGAGAATTCACTAATGTTTCCATAAAAACAAAAATGTGCACACTAAGCACTGATAAAACTAAATCCTGGAGGTTATTTTAATTCCTAACACATGTTAGGAGGTAAACCATCCTGATCAACACACATGTTACCTCACCCTCATTACCCAGCATTTTTGCATAGGCGGGGGCAGTGCTCTCAGCAGGTCAGCAGGGAAGTGGAGACAGGGTTTGGGGGCATTCACTATGTGTTGGGGTCAAGTCCTGTGGCACGGTGAGGGGCAAACAACTAGAGTCAGGATTTAATCGAGGAGTAATGATGTCGTTGCTAAATAATTTTGGGTGGGGAGGGGGGCGGTGACCAAAGTGGGGTGAGCCACCGGATTTTACCCCCCAGCTGAGAATACAGTTCATTGATCTCATTGACTGTAACATAGCCCTGGAACAAACCATATTGGTTTAGTTTACTGTTAATTGGTCTTGTTGAATGTAATTTGGAAATTGGGGGGGAAGTTTGGTGAATGGGGGGGCAGAGGGGTGCCTTCAAAAAAGAAGAGTACCTGTGTAAAAAATGTTTAATGCGGCAAGCATATCCTTAAAAACAGATGAATCATTTGGAATGTTGACCTTTTTGCACTGCAATGCAAAGTTTTCTCAAATAATGAGTGTGAATAAAAAGTCGAATTCCTTCAAAAGGCATAAGCTGTTTTGTAAAAATTTTATCGCTTTATTAAGTTTTGAATTTTGCACTGTTAAAAAATATTAAAATGAAAATCATGTGCAAAGATGTGCAGATCTAGTACAATGTTGTTGTTGCAAATGTTTAGTCGTAAAAGCTGATAACATTGCTTTTTAACAATTCACATTTAAAGCTTTGTCGTTTTACCAGGGATAAATGAGAGAGGTTAAAAACCTCCAAGGACTTTTTTTTCTAAGTACACTGCTCTTTTTCAAAACAGGTTTTTTGTGTGGGAATTATTTTTCTGGACAACCTTAGATGTTATTTTAAGACATAAATTTTACTTTAAAATGTGAGTTCCCTTCAGGTTCATGCCATTGGCACTTTATTCGAGAAGTGGCATGTCACAGCATAAGAGGTAAAGCTGTTTCCAGGAAAGCAGCTGTGTGCAACAACAAAAATTATAAAATGCATTTACTGCACATGTTTTATTCTTATTCTTTGTGAAAATATGTTCTAAGATTTCCTAATAAGCTTTTTTGACACCTCAGAGTTTTTGGAAGAGATGGTCAGATAGGAAGGTAACTCAGCGTTTTTGGTGGTGAGAGGGGAGGGAAGAAGAGAAGAAAACATCAGCAGGTCAGCAGGAAGTGGAGACAGGGTTTTGTGGGCATGGCAAAATTCACTATGTGTTGGACACACATCGCAATCCTGGGGAAAACAGGGAATAAAGTACCCGTTTCCACGGTGCTTTTTACGATTAATCGATTAGCAAAATAATCGTTAGTTGCAGCCCTACAAACAACCCTCTACAACTGGTGATTTTGAGGGTCATGGATGAAAAAGCTATCAAAGTGAAGACTTCCTTATATACTATAGTTCCATTCATGATGTTATAGTAACCTTTTGGGGCAGCCACACATGGTTGAAGTGCTCAGGCCCATAACACATGTGCAGTCCAAGAGAGGATTCCATAGTCCATGTCAAGAGAAGATTTGCAGAGAACCCACAATCCTGTCAGACTTACCCCCTTCATACTGATGGGACTGACAGGGAAACCCAATGCCCCAGTGAGCTCAGAATATTTCTTCTCCAAGTTGGCGAGATTCTCTTTTTCCTGGGAAAACACAAGAAATTCTGTTATGATTCAGAAGCACCAATAACGGCTTTCAATGAAGGGTGCAAAAAAGGCAGTGTAGCATGGATTTGTAGTAATATGACACAGACATACCCGCTGTAGCATCATCTGAAGATTGTTCTTTTCCTTCACAAAGTTGTTTTTGTCCCTCTGAGCCTGCTGGGAAATCTGGGTGTGCTGTTTCTTCAGGGCCAGGAGCCTCTCCTAAAGGTGTCACACATATAAACGTGTTGGAATGATCATATTTACATATTTTCTTTGAGCCTCAACTTTGGAGACGAGTCAAATAGACACTTTAAGAGGCTTGTGCTAAAACGTTCCCATCGTTCTCCGTGGCAGCACTAGAATGATGGTCAGTAAGATTTTTAAAATAATTTTATTTAGCAAGTATATTCTTTTAAAGGCTGTTCTTTTAAACCTTCTTTTCAAAAAGAATCCAGGAAAGAATGTATTATGTAAAATATTAAGCAGTTAACTATTAATAATAACTGTTTTCAACATTGTTAATAAGAAAAAAAAATGTTTCTTAAAGCATCAAATAAGCATATTAGAATGATTCCTGGAGGATCATGTGTCATATGAAGATTGGATTAATGGAGGCTGGTAATAATATTTCACAATATTACGGTTTTTATGTGTATTTTCGATCAAATAAATGCAGCCTTAAGCCTTGGTGAGCATAAGAGGCTTTTTTCAAAAACATTTTAAAAACTGTATCGAACCCAAACGTTTGAACTATAATATTGATAAAACATAAGTTACACTTAATTCACATATTTTGCTTTTTATTTTTCTGGACTAGTGCTTAAAAGCTTTCCGTCTTTGTAAGAAATGAGAAAAAGCCTTCTCATAAGTAAGAACTTTCCAGGATGACAAGAAGGCACCAACAGGCTGATGAATGCATATTCAGGAAACTCACCTTCCGTGTGACGGTGCTTCTCTGGTATTCTGCGATCTCCCTGAGAATATGTTGTGTCTGAGTCTCTTTCTCCTCATCCTGACGACTCTCTCGTTCCAGCTGTTGAAACTCTAGGTCTTCGAACCGCTTGGTCTCCACCTCTAGTGTCTCTGCATCCTGATACACAAAGACATGATGCTCTGAATTTGTGCTAGTTCTATATCTTTAAACTGAAAAGGAAATGAAGTCGTAATACTACCACAGTTCAACAAGCCTCAATCAAAGAAAAAAAGTTCAGTTCAAACCAAATCTGCTCTGGTAGAGTAGTCTGTGATGGATGGAGACAGGGGTTAAGGCTTAACCCTGCTGGAAGCAGGCCAATAACTGCTATAAACATGCGCCGCTACATGCCAGTGAACAGAGGACCAGCCACAACTTTCACCCGTCACCACTGACCTTTAGAGATCAATCATGTCAACACTCATATAACATGACCTTCTGTGACAAAAAGAAGCTCTGCAGCCATTCCATTCCATTGCAGAAACAGCTACTGTACTCCACACTTTCATTCAAGGCCTGCCAGCTTTAAATAACCTCGTCCCTTCCTATAACTTCATTTACATCTTATGTGGTCACTATCAGAGACTGTGTACCAGCCTATCGGGGTGAATCTCATGAAACGTATGAAACATGTCTTGGGCAAAGAAATAATAATTTGGATTTGGATTTTTAGCACTGTGACATTTATTTATTTATTTATTTTTTGACAATTAAGCACCCCCTTCTCCAATTTCTCAATATTGTAATGCCAAAAAAAAAAGAAAGAATGAAAGAAAAAAAAAAATCACCTTTATTAGGGTTAGGGTTAGGGTTAGGGTGTGTCATCATAATAATACATCATCATCATCATGATTATTAATATATATTTATGAATATATATATATAGATAGTAATTCATATAAAGAAATAATTATAGAAATTGAAAAATTAATTTGGTGATTAAGATAATAATGATTTTTATTATATAATTATTTTATTAGATTTTGGATTTATGTGAAGAATAAAGATTGTTTTTTGTAGTATAATATTTAGATTTTTTTTTTTTTCAATATCACATTTATATTTGTTTTAGTTATATTGATTTATTTATTTAAAATAAAATTTTATACAAACTACATAAACATACTTAAACTATTAAAATGATAAATTAAAGTTCAAATGAAAATGGGAAATATAAAAATAAAACTAAACAATAGATCTCAATGATGCTAAAATAACATAATAATTACATAATAAATAATAATATCAATGCATTATAATAATGAGGATGAGATTTTTTGGATTACAGTAATGTGAATTTGGGGGAAAATATATTTAATATTTGCACATGAACAAAAATCTGTAAATATTTAGACTTAGAATTACTGTTAATTTTTTTAATTAAATTAAAATTAAAAATGTAATAAATTTATTTCACTTAATAATTAATATTTAATTTTTATTTAAAATATTTTTAAAAAATTATTTACAATTTTAGAGAATCAAATATTACCCAGTGCCAGGAGCAATATTTTGATTATACCAAAAAAAAAAAATTATACTTTTTTAAAATTCAAAACCATCATGCAATTCATAACAAACATACAGAAAGCGCACGCGATACAAGAGTAGGAAGCCAGCTGAAATGTCTCTCATGGAGGTAAGACAGATGCAAGCACTAGGAATGAAGAGAACAAGGACATGGTTATGAGGAAGAGGTGGATGAAGGCTGTGTGAGTACTGACCCTGCAGAGCTGCAGCTGAAGTTGCTCTTTCAAGGCTTCAGGGCAGGTGTCCAACTGAGTCTTCTGCTCTGCAAGCAGATGCGCCAGTCGCTCTAACTTTACACGCTCCGCATCTAGCTTGGCTTTTTCCTGCATGTACGTGCATATGATGCAGGGAGAGAGGAGAGAAGGGTTAGTGCAGGGGCAGGTGGGGTGGGCAGGGTTAGTTACTACACAGTCAGTAACAGCACGAGTGAGGCATGATGGATGTGAAGGTGTTGAATTAAATGAAGAACATGAAAATGCAGGAAAATGAAAGCTAACATTATCAACACTCAAACAACTGTAAAATACCTCAGCAATCAGTTCGAATTGAACTGAATTTGACAAGTGGCCACTTTGCATGTTAACAACACTGCAAACAATGGCCTCAATAGCAATTTGATAACAGACACCAGTGTTCAATGCAATTCTTGCATCAAGTAGTCCAACCATAGACAGTTTATGGTTGTCAAACAACAAAACGCAATAATATCACGAATCTTGCATCAAGTGTCAGAAATGGACCCCGTCAGCTAAAGGTTTTGTATCTCAAGTGTCTCAGACTGAGAGGCTGCCACAGTGTGTGTGTGTGTGTGTTATGCAAATGAATTTAAGGCTCAAACAACAAAATTGTAAATGTAACATTCTGTACACAAAGGTGCTCTGGCAAAGATACTAATAAGATATTTTGAAACCATAGCTTAGCATAACTAATTAAAGCTACCTTTTTTTTGAAACCATAGCTTAGCATAACTAATTAAAGCTACCTTTTAAAAAAGCCATTAGCAACACGGAAGCATCAAAAGCATCCTAATCGCAATGGAACATCTCAATTAGGGTAACACAAATCTACAATAAAAATTAATAATGAAACGTGCAAAATTCTATAACAGACTCAAAACCAATGATGAACAAAAGCAATTGGCTACAAAATACATCACAAGGACCTCTAGGGCCTCAAATCAGTGTTTCATTTTGTTGCACTGAAGTTTGGGTCAGTATGATTTTCTTTAAAAGAAGTCTCTAATGTGCACAATGGCTGCACTTATTTGATCAAAAATACAGTAACATGATAAATTATTATTACCATTTAATTTAAAAGAACTTTAACTGTAATTTATTCCTGTGATGGCAAAGCTGAGTTTTCAGCAGCCATTAGTCTTTAGTGTCACATGATCCTTTAGAAATCATTCCAATATGCTGACATGATGCTCAAGAAACATTCTATTTGGTATTATGCTTTATGGTATTATGTATTATGGTATTTGGTATAATGCTGTGTTTTTTTTTTTTTTGGAAAGCGTAAAGCTACAGTGGATTGGGAACATGCTTGTTCTTAAAACTACAGTTGTACTGGGAACATTCTTGTTCTTAAGGCTATCTGGTTTCTGTTAGAAACATGCTTATGAGATTTTCGCTGTCAGTTTGTGTTGGGGGATATCAGCATATGGTTTTGTTTTGCGGGGTTATCGCTGCTCTTATCAATGCTAGCCTGCTTGGATGCACAGGGAGTTCTTGCCAAGAACAGAACCAAACCGCCAATCCAAACTGTATGCTAATTGTCAATCATCTTTGACGAAAGTAGTCCTGACAGAAACAAAGTAGTATACTTTTGATATTTATATGAACTGTCTAAAGGAACTAAATCCTTAAAAATGAATCTGACTACTGAACTACTGTAAATACCAAAAGAATGGACAGTTTAGGAGTGCGCATTTGAGTTCATTTAATAACTTCAGTGTTAGGTACTCCCTAACACTGATATACAGGCACATACCTGAGATTTTTCCATCTGTGCTTTGTTCTCAGTGTCAGCCATCTTCTCTTTCAGTTGCTCCAGAGCGTCTTTCTCCTGCTGTAGCTGAGCCATCTCCGAATCCTGCTCACCTTCCAACAGAGCGCGCTCCACTTCCAACTAAACACACACACAAACTTAATTGTACTTAATTTTTTACTCTAACTAAAGTTCTGTTTTAAAAAAAATCCATCACAAAAATTCACTCTCACTTAGAGTAACTACTGCAACAAATTCAATGATTTTGTGGAGAACAGTGATGTCATGTCGCTACGATCTGGACCACCAAGGTGCCTCATTTCACACAAATAAAAAGGGGCCCACATTCTAAACCCATAAAAGCCCAACCTCATAAAACTACAACACTACACTGACATTTTGGGTTTACTGAACAGAGCTCTAATGGAACAGCTGACACAAGACCAACCTACCTACGTATCATTAATCAAGACACAGGAGTTTCTGTTTAAGGCCAACTTAGGCCAGCTTTCTCTTGTGCCTTGGACCTTGGGCTTTATGAACAACTTTGCAGTGTCTAAGAGGGCATAGAAATAGGATACATTCTTATGTTCAGAACCAACCTGACAGAGTGAAAAACAATGGAACAGAAGCAGTTTGTAAGGATCAAGACACCATAACGTTGGCTAGATGGAAATACTGTTAGCTACACACTTTTAAAAATAAAGATACTTTCCTGCCATCTATGGATCCATGAAGAATCTTTAACATCCATAGAACTTTCCATTCTCTATGTATATATTGAGAATATTTTTCTTTAGAGTTTTAAAATGTTCTTCACATTAAGAAAAATTTACAATTACAATTTTTTGAGAACTGTTGACTGAAAGGCTATTTGGGGAGCCAAATTTGGTTCTTCTATGGCATTGCTGCGAAAACTTTTTGGAACCTTTATTTTTAAGAGTGTACAGCTATTTTTTACACCACTACGAAGAGACTACTAATCTAATTATTGTTAATTTTAGTGCATGATTGTAGCATCCATTCTCTGACATAGATAGACACCACTCTAACTCTAAGTGCAAATTTAAACATCAGTAGATCGTTAAGGAGAGAAAGGTACAAATAGGAAAAATGAGGATGACAGGAAGGAAAAGTGCATTACAGTGGAAATACAGTGAAATCAAATCAGAAATGAAGAGCATAATTTAAAGGGAAAAACAGAGAAAGTAAAACAGATTTAGTCTTGGCAGTTTGGACCTCCTTGTCTAGCTGTGGTCCTCATCACAGCTCCTGATTACACATGCACAACTCTCCCACATAGACACTCTCCCTTCTCTACTCCCACCATTCCTGATCTCTCCTACTTCCTCCGTGACCTGTGTGTCTACTGTACCTCTCTGATGGACTCCTCCATCTGGTTGTCAAGGTCTTTGATCTTCAGCTCTAATTCTTCCATATTGTTCAGGACCTGGATCCTCTCCTCCTCTATACGTCTCACGTCCAGCTTCAGCTGTGTGTCATCCTCAGGCACCTGCTGAAGACAAGATAATGTAAGTAACCTCCAACTATACTGAACAATAAAATAAAAAGCAAAACACATAAAAGACATTAAGTTGGCTTGGTTTAAAATTAAAATGACTTAAAATAGTTTTTTGAAATTCATATAAAGCTAAAATAATAATTTTAAAAATTAGATGAATGACAAACTTGAAGCACTATAATTACTAAAACTGAAATAAAAATAAATTAAATAGAAATAGAAATATTTGAAAATAATAAAAATGACAGAAGCACATAAAATTACTAAAACTTAAAACTAAAACTGAAATGAAAAATATTTTTTTATTATTATAAAAACTATTTTAAAATATTAATAAATACTACAATACTAATGTAACACTAAACACTCTAAATGTTAATTAAAATAAATAAATAAATAAATAAAATTCAATTACACGTCACTTCCCTAAAACTTAGAAAGGTTGCCTTAGCAACTAACTGAAATAAAATATGTTTAAAGTACTAAAACTACCGAAACTCAAACTTAAAATAAAAATAAATTAAAGCTAAATATAAACATTTAAATAAAAACTAATAAAAAAATGACAAAAGCACATAACAAAATAAACTTAAATAAAAACTAAAACTATCAAAATAACATTAAATTATATATTAATGAATATTATAACAGTATATAAATAATACTGCAGCAAACTTTGAGTGGGAAGCACCAGAGCATTTCAAAGCAGTCTTTTATTAGGTTCTGTATTCGTTACGATTCTTATTTAGAAGTTAGCTGCCTATGTAGACAGCAAAAAGCAGGGCAGTTCACTAGGCTTTGAAACAGAGCTATCATGTGCATTTTGTCCCCTCGTTCAGGTATGTACACATTTATCAGTTGCTATTAGTGAATGTTTAACGTTCTAAGCTAAACTTATTAGTAATGCTTGGTTTTGAATTGATTCCTAATGCTACTTTTACAACTGGGCTAAATGTCAATGCAAATAGTGTAAAGCACTTTAATGCAAGCCATCTATAGCCTCTGGCAGCTGCGCTGATCTTTAGCTCTGAGAAACAGGATTCACTGAATGAACACTAACAATGAGTCCAACGGAAACTTCAGGGAAAATTGGGGTGGAATTACACACTCCATTTCCTAAACCAATTATTTATCTAGGTTTTCAATATCCGTGGAAGGAGATCTGCTTATTTTGAGTTTTATAAGCAAAAAGTTGACCTTTGACCTGGAAGATTCCACATGTAGGCCTTCGTGCATATATGATTAGGGCAGCACATATGGGTGAGAAGACATTTTTCCACTGTGTGAGGCAAAGATCGACCAAACACAATGCGCATGACCCTGCTATATTTGGACAGTGATGTTTATATCTGCTCATCACAGTTTATACTATGGAGGGCACATCTCTGAGCTGCTTCAGCTGTTTCTTTGTGGGCTAAAAGGGAGAAAGAGGGCCAATACAGATTTATAGTTTCTATAAAATGGTTTCCAAGGCTATTTTGTGTTTTATAGCATATCTGTAAATGCATAAATAACAGAACCAATGAATGACTTCTACTCCTACGCAGAAGACTAATTAGATTAGTCCATACAGGAGTTAAAGGGAAGACACCCCCGCATTCCTTCTTGGATTAAAGTGTGCGTGAGGTTGTGTGCATGCCAAGGAAGGGTGGTAAACTCTTATAACCTCTTAGGAATTAGCAGTATGGAAAAGGACTAGCTTTACAAATGATTCAATTACCTAACAAGATTAAAACACACTGCATGCAGAAAAGACTTGAAAATATTCATATGTGACCCTGGATCACAAAACCAGTCTCAAAACGCGGGGGTATATTTTAAAAATGTTATTTTTTTTATAATTTTATATTTTTTAACACTTGTTTATCTGAAAAACAATGCTACAGTCAGTTTTGGTTTGTCAAACCCGCCCACTGCCAGTTTACCAAACTGTATTTCAGCACCCCGGGTTGCCAGTTGGCGAACAACAAAGCATATTTAATTTCATTCATCGTCAAGTGCGCTCGTTGCTGTTTGTGTCGTCAATCTGGCAACCTGCATGTGAGTCAAGTCTGAGGAGGAGGGGCCGGGTGAAAAAAACCCTCTCCAATATTTTGAATTTGGACTGCAATACCTAGTTCAACCACTCGGTGTCAGTCCTACATACAGCACCTTTAATTTTTGATTAATAATATGCATTGCTAAGAACTTCATTTGGACAACTTTAAAGGCGATTTTCTCTGTATTTAGATTTTTTGCACCCTCAGATTCCAAATTTTCAAATACCTGTATCTCAGCCAAATACTGTCCTGTCCTAACTAACCAAACATTAATGGAAAGATTATTTATTCTGCTTTGAGATGATGTATAAAAAAAAAAGACCCTTATGACTGATTTTGTGGTCCATTGTCACATATATTACCATTTCACCCATTAATAACAAAATATCTGCAATATATAATATAATATAATATAATATAATATAATATAATATAATATAATATAATTTAATTATTATTTAATATAATTAAATAATTTTTTTTTTGATATAGTTTTTTAAGAGTAGTACATTTCCATTTCAGCAATTTTTATTTAATTTATTATAGTGTATTTTATTTAATATAATAGGAGTCATAAAGTATTTTTTGGTTTTTTATGTTTTTTTGCAATGCAAATGCAATGACTGTTAACCAGACATTCGTAAGATGGTGATTTTTAGTATGTGTGTGGTGTGTTTTTCTCTTTTTTATACTTTTATGAGTGTATTTTGTGTGTTTTGGGTGGGTTTTTTAATTTTATTTTTTGTATGTGTGTGAGGAGGAGAAGGGGTGGGAGCGGAGCCAAGGACAGCTGTCTCCACCCTGGCTTCTCTGTGTCCACTATTCTTGCGCTGCCGTACCTGTCTCTCCTTGCTGGCTTGGGTCTCCTGGGCTTTAAGCCCATAGTCATTTTCAGCAGAAATGCTGGCTGACAGACTTGCAGAGTCTGAGAATGTAGACTCATCATCTGACACCTGTAATTTCTCCAGCTCCTTGTTGATCTTCTGCAAGTCTGCAACGGCCAAGCCAGTTTTGTCCTGCTCTGCACGGCCCAGCCCAGAGCACAGATTAAGGATAGTCTCCAGACGCTGACGTTCCTATAGATCAGACAGAGACAGTATGAAAAAAATGCATATTTGGACACATGCAGTATCAAAACTCACAATCAGACAGCTGGAGGGAATGATAGTTTAGGACACCTTTCTCAACCTTTGAAATGCAAACAGATTTATCTGCAGTAGTGCAGAACATGTTTGTTATTTGGAGAGAACTCTCATGCAGACATTTCACACTAATAGCCCATGGTTAACTTGAAGAACATTACTGCTATTTCTTCTTACATTATCGAGAAGGTCCAATATATAAACATCTTTGATTTCAAAAGCACTTTTGACAGTCCCAAACTGCGATCAGAGAAAGACCAGATGAACACAACCAGGAATATACATCTAAAAACAACCCGGGCCATGGAGGAGTGCACTTGGCCTGAAAAAAATCCCTGTATTTATCGACTGATATGGAAATGCAAACAGCAAGTTCAGGCGAGCATTTCCAGAGCCAAGAAAAATGATCTCACAGGTTCATGTAGCTGAGAATGAACAACCTGCCCTGCATCACAGGCATATTAACAGTTATTAAATCTATAATGAAGATATTTCCTTGAGAACTGAAACCTAGTCCATAAAACAAGCACAGCATTTTTATGCATTTTTTATGCATTATTATTTAGATATTTTTAATAGTGATATCAATTGTTTTTGTGGTTTGGCATGTAACTATTGGTGACCTCCACCTCACAGGATGAGATCATGACCTCAAAAAAATGCCAGTTTTAGTTACGTTCCTTAGCACAGCAAGTACAAATTACTGAGAGACATGAACTCATCTTCAGCACCACACTAAGCTGGTGATAGAAACACAAACCCTCTGATGGGAGGTTGATGAGTCGGTAGGAAGGGAGATTGCAAATGGAACAGAGAGAGAGGGAGCTCTCAGAAACTGGGCAGAGGAGTGAAATTAGACCCAATAAAAACACTGCTGGCACTGGACAGGAAAGTATATACAAATAGGAGCAATGTGATTCAATCCTTCCGCTTTTATTCATTAGACACGCTACCAGCCCCTGTGCATGAACGAAAGGGAAAACTTCACTGGATCCCCTCCCATAATCCTAATCAGTTTCTAAAAACTCTCTGTATCAATGATAGGATTGATCTGTCAAATGATAGTTATTGCTTGGTGGTGTATTTATTCTCGAAAATATAAACATGTTGATGTTATTTAAATCACTCTTCACATTATATAACCAGTGTTATTTTTAAAAATATTTATACTGATAGAGTCATTACTAAATAGTTTCAATTTATTTTTATTTCTCTTTATTCTTAGTACTTAAACTTATTTCAGTTGGTTGCTAAGTAAACATAAAAAAAAATCCTAGTTTAAGTTTTTCTTCTAATAATTGTATTTTATTTCAATTAACAAAAATGTTTTTAATAGATACAATTACTGCTAGCTTAGCATAGCACTAACGTGTGCTAGAAAAAGTTCTAGTTAGAACAAGCAAATAGAAATTTAATGGCACTACATTTGTGATCAGGCATTCAGGAACTGGAGCAGGATTTTCCATGGGAATAAAAGCGGGGAAAAAACATCTATATGCACTTACAACCATTCAAAGTCATTGGCAAAGCAATTTATATCTCTGCGAGCGACATATAAATTACCAGTAGATAAATAGAGTATATAAGTATATAAATAGATATCAAATGCATGCAATTAACTTTTTCACAAAGATTTTTTCCAATGCTGCTGCCATTTGGAAATGCTATTGGATAGTTTTTCTCCCAAAATTTTAGACCTCTGAAAAAGAAAAAACAAAACATGCTACGCAACTGTGAAATGAGTGTGTGTTTTCTGGAATGTACAACATGGCTAAAGTCTGTAATAATATGTTTTTTAAAGAAACCCAGTGAAAGTCTATGTGTGGATATATTTTTTCATTTTTTGAGGAATTGTATTGAAAGTCTGTGTGGATACGATTCTCCACCTGTATGTGGTTTTTTTGCTAACTAATGAGTGGGCGGCCTACGATGATGGTTTGGCCTCTGCCCAGCAGGGCGGCGCCACAGGTGGCCTCCCTTAACCACAGTGTACAAAAACTCTGTTGCCTTTCATTTGAACCCCATTGAGAGCAGCTGAGAAGCAAAAATGGGGCATGTTAGTATGGGCAATTTGCCAGGATCATCTGCAGCTGTGAGCGGCCTCCCAGAGAGAGTGTTTTCGAGAGGCCTGGTTCAGTAAAAGTGGATGTGGTTCTGGGCTGTCGAGCTGTCTATTAATAGGAGGTTTATGCAGCCACACCTCTGCTAGAGTCTTCCACCGCATCCACTACAGAGAACCAGAGGGGCCTTCCTGCACATAGTCTGTTTGTTATAGCCAAGTGAAATGCCAGAGCGCAAGTTTGGCAGGAAGATTAATTAATCTGCATGTGTGGATACCCCATATCTGAGGTCCCACAAGATCCAATGTTGCAAGGAAAGTTGAATATAATGTGATACCCCCTTCAAAATGAGAAAAGAAAACAGGGTAATGGAGGAGGAATTTTAAATATTCTAGATGAAATCAATCATCAAAGTCATTCGTTTTTTTATATTGGGTGAGTCTTAAGAAGAAATATGCTTATAAAAAATTATAATAAAAATGAAACAGTTGATTGGAAATGCAGATGTTTGAGTACTTCTATAATGATATGCATATTTTGTGTTAAAGTCAACATAAAACAGAATTTAAAACCCATTTTACTTATGAAATGTGACATTTTGAGCTAACTAGGAGATTTGATGAGAAAAAAGTAGGGTGGGATTTGAGTCATTGGGAATTGGTTAGATTATGAAAGGTATGGCAGTCACAACTTAATTAAATCAACTAAAACTAACTGTCAGTAAGTTATGGTTAACTATAATCAAGAGTTTGTAAAGATTGTAGTTCATACAAATAGTAGTTAATCCAAATTTGGCTATTGGTTTACTTTAATGCACCTAGCCTAGGTGACATCAGCAGAAAAGGAAAGTCAACTTGGAGGTAGAGCAAGTTCTTGCATTTGAACAGGATACAAGGAACATGTACAAAAAATAAAAAGTTATGATGTAATCAAAGTATTGGCAGATATTTTCTTCCATATCGTGATGTACAACTAAGTTAAACGGATTATCAAAAAAAATGAAGGGTGGGATCTTGGTTCAGTCTTTTGGTTGTTGATTGGATGGAGGCAGATCTGAATGTGAGCTTGCAGTCAATTGAAAGACAGGGGCAAGGTTTAAGAGGACAGCAAAGTCCTGCATAAGTCACCAAAGAAGTCTGTTGTTTAACTGTAAGATCTATAACATGCATTTAGAAAAATGGATAGGGTGAATTTTCATGTATTTCTTGCTTTATTTAAATAAATGCATGAACATAATGTGGTTATTGTATTTTATCAGTATTTTTTCTTCCTGTTCCCGCAGTCTTTCATCCCTCTGTCTCTGATGGTAGTCTTGAAGCTCTTCCTTTCCACTGAGAGAGCTGATGCTGCCCTTTCTCTCCCTGAAGCCACTCGGCGGACCCAGGCCTGCCTTTCCAAATGACTGCCTTCTCTCCCCGAGACCAATCTCTAGAGCTGGTGAGGGACCACGCATGGCTTGCCTGTCCAATTCCGAGTAGCAGCTGGTGGATGTCAAACTCACCTTCTTGGCTTGGCGGGGGCTGGTGGCTTCTCCCGATGTCATGGTGACATCTGGAGGGGCTACGGTGTGTTTGATAACAGGTCTGTTGGACAGTGAGATGGAGACTACCTCAGAATGACCATTCTGGTTGCTGGCACCAGTTGGACGAGAAAGCTGCCTGTCAGGAGACCGATAACTTGGCAGGAGGGTAAGCTGAGTGTCAGCAGGTCGATAGAGGCGTGGTAGGGAGTGACAGTGTGAACTCATTCCAGTAAGTGACCCAGCGGAGTACTTTCGTTGCCGTGGAGCGGGTTCGAGTCCTCCATTGCGGCCTGCATCTGGAGTCTGGAATCTACGAGACAGACGAGGACTAGAAGGCATGCTGGCTGCACCACTACCGCCTACTGGTGTTGGTGGGAGGGAATCGGTCGCAACAGTGGATGAGCCATTCCACATTGAGAGTGCTGAGCCTGAGGTCCAGGCACGGCGACTGTCTGATGTATTGAGGAGCAGACTATCCTGAGATTGGTTCCGGGTCATGGGTCGGGAATAAGGAAGTGGTGTGTCGCGCTCTCGGGGGTCGGAACGGCGAGGAGATGGAGGCATGCTGCTGGATGAATGTGCTGGTACTTTGGCAGCAAGTGGTGGCCTTTCGGAGCTGTACAATCGGCGGGTTTGTTCTTGATAGGATATTGGGGAGGGTGTGGTGGGAGGAGACTGCGTCATGCTAAAGTAGGAGGGGCTTGAGTCCCCATTGGCTCGCAAGCTGTTTTCTAATGCCTGCTTCTTTTTTTGTAAAGTGTCCATCAAATCCCGCAGTTCAGAGACGGAGCGCATCCCTCTAGAGCCAGAGCCACCTAGACAATGACTGAAGTCACTGCTGAACTTCAGATAATCTAAAAATAAACACAAGAAAGGTTCTTCAGAAGAATAAATGAGAGTTTATTACGAGCAGTTTCGTTTTTGAAAAGGTCAGACTATTACAAACATGAGAAAGTGGTTACAAGGAGTTATATAACTGTCTGCTTGGTCCTTGTTAACTCCTGGAATTGCTTTAATTGTTTGCAGGACTATGGGGAGCTCGGACTGCTATACCTGAGATTCGTTTGACCTGCAATGAACTGGAACCAAAAGATCATCAGTTTTCTCTCAGGGGCCAATAAATTGGGTGAGTATGGGTTGCTGTGAATTTTTTAAATGTGTCTCGTCTGCTTTGATTTCCAATTTTTTAGTGTGTTAGTATATTTTGTTGAAAACAGAAACTGACCAAAGTCCAGAATGTTCTAGAAACAGAAACTGACCAAAGTCTACTCTACACAAAACACTGCACAATGGGTTGAACCAGGAATACAAAAGACACAAAACTTCCTTAATTAACGTAATTTGTTTAACTTTTAAAATAACTGTAGATGATCCAGGCTAGGAAGAGATTAGACAAAAGATGTCCATTTTTAGTTTGGCCTCTATGTCTGCTCTTCTATCTCCCCCCTTCAAAGATACACTTTTCTCATTTGCTTTCTGGGCGAGAGGTAAGCTTCGCTCTGCCACGTGCCAAGACTGCGAAGATCAAAGAAATCCCACTTCAGATGACTGACGTGAATGCTCATAAAACACATAAACCTGCACATGCCAAGAAAAATCCCTTTATCTCTTTAAGGTGCATGTGTGTACATTAGGCTGAAGCAGAACTTAAATCATGAAAGAATCTCTCATGTGAAGGTAACAAAGGAAGTAGATAGGGAAGTTGTTGGATGTTTTATAAGGATGATGGGGTGGTGGGGTGATATGTTTGAAAGATCACACAAACTTTAACCATACATGGGGAGGTTCTGGCTAACCATTTAGTGACAAGCTTCACTTTATATGGCTTCTGATGCATGCTGGTGTATATACCACACTGGTAAGGCCCTCACCCCATAAACTAACTAGACAACAACGTAAGGGTTAAAGTTTAACTTATACTAGTATACTGAGCACAGTGAGGCCAAGAGTGTGTGTTTGCTATGTACAATGCACTTTGAGTGTGTGGGTGCACATTTGTTTATGTGAAGATTCATTCCTGGAGTCTAGCAACACAGTGTGAGTGAGAAAAAGACTGAGAGGAGGTGGCAATGATTTATGTTACTCTCTACACCTCACTCAAAATGTTCAATCAATCAACAGGGAGAATCCAAACCACATCTGTGTACAGATCACACATTCCATGAGACAGACTGGCTCCCTGAGTGTGTGTGGGTTTACTTAGATATACTCTATGTTAAATCGGGCAAAACTACACTTGCGGATGTACTCAATGGTAAACGTCATTCATATAGATATATAGTTAAATTATTTTTTTTTAGGTTTCACTTTGGGTTTAAGTTAGTCCAGCAATTCATACCCTTAGAATTATAAGGTTCTATCTGACATTTTTGTAAAAATTGAGTTATTCACATATTTGTTTTCTGTGCCAACTTATTTACATCATGTGATGTTTTTTTTAAATTGAAAGTTGTGTACATTTTTTCAGACTTTTTATTTATAAAACAAAAAGGTTCTATCTATTAAGTATATGAAACGCAAAAACTTTGAAGTTCAATATCTCAAAACCGCTCAGAATGCAGATAGAACAACATAATTCCAAGCTGCCAAATTGCAATGAACTTAATAATAAAAAATTATTAAACATTATTCATTAATGCTTTATTTGTGGCACTTAAGCTGCATATATACCATTATAAAATGTTGTTAATAATAATAATAATATTTTTTTGTTTTTTGATGCTGAGAGGAGGAGGCTTAATCTATATTCAGTTTAAGAATATGGAAAAAACTAAAAAAATCTGAAGTTATAAATAAAAATATAAATGCACATTTTTATATATTTTTAAATCTGATACTAGAGGCTGAGATGAGTCAGAGCTGCCTTATTTTACAATGGCTTTTAAGTGGCATTTTTATACAGAAATTGGAGCAGAGATTGCTCTGAGCAGACTTGTCTGTAAAGTAGACATTTAACACTCTTAAAAGAATTCTGCTACATCAAAGGTTTAGAGGATCCTATTTCAGACTGCAAAAGAGCTGTGACAGATAACTGAAACCATGTATTACACATACACACACACAGACAGAGAAGATCATCCATGGAGGTTGAGCTGGAATGTTGTGATATAGGTTACACGCCGTGTGTGTGTGTACAAAAGATTTGTGGTTTCTGTTTTTGAGGGGGTTTGGGTGAATAAGATGGATAATTAAAGTTTGAGGGGGTTTGGGTGAATAAGATGGATAATTAAAGAAAGATGTTAAGGAGTAAAGGTTACCTGTGCTGTAGACCAGTGGAGAGACAGGACTCTTCTGAGGCAGCATGCTTTTCATACGGTTGGCCTCCTCGGGATGGTTAAAGCGAAAGATATAGGATTTACCCAGACAGAGCGTGTAACCTGCAGAGAGGAAAATAAACACACGGATCAATCTGAGAAGGACCAGATTAGTGTTCACGTTAGTTATTTACGTAGTTTATTTCAGTATTTAATTTAGAATTTAAAATATCTCTTAAATCTACACTTTAAATGCATCTTTCAACCTCATTATTCAATTACTCTGGTTGTCAGTCAGCAAGGCTGTAAATTCTGAATAAGAAAAGCTTGATTCACCATAAAAACTGATTTATACATCAGTTTTTCCTTATTGTCTCTTTGCAGAAGACTACATCCTGAGGGTCTGGGTCTGCTCTTTCCACTAATCTGAAATCAGAGACCACAGAACGGCAGATGGATGCAAGCCCGGAAAAAAGTCATAGAAAGCGGAATAACAGCTCATGGAAAATATGTAGGACCTCTTTTTCCTCCTCAGTAAAACCCCAAAATATTTGCCTCTGTGGTCTTTTCATTGTGAGGGTCTAGGAGCTGGTGTGAGCAAAAACAATTCCATCAAAACAAGAATTTTGAATGGGAACTGTCTTTGTTCAAAACAAGAATTTTGAATGGGAACTGCCTGTAAGTTATCAGTGGATTCAATGCATGAGCAGCTTTACAGAAGCCTGTTTTAATTGAATTAGAGTATTTAATGTGTATTATTGAAAGAAACATCTAAATTATTTAACCAGCTTGATGTTTTTGATTGTTAAATTAGGTAGATTTTCTTACAGTGCATATTATTTTCCAGCACTTTAGTCACTGACTGAACCACATGCTACAACAATGAAAAGCTCACTGAACGTCCAGTCGTGTGTGTCATTAACATGCCAGACCCTTGACA